>NW_015389451.1:160738-166418 GCF_001527695.2 Protobothrops mucrosquamatus | reverse complement strand
TGAGCCTCCCTATGGCCGCGGTTGTGAGCCAGGCAGGGGCAGAGAGCTGCGAGTGCGAGCGCGCCCCCCCAGATGTTGCGCCCGGTGCAGCCGGCCCGGAAAAAGGTGCCGGAACGCGGTTCCGCCGCGTTCCGGCTGAAAAAAAGCCCTGGCCCCTACCATCGGAGTACCAATATGTCTGGGAAGCCCCGTAGGAGCTTCCTCTCTGTTGTTGGTTGTAAACGTATATCCTTTGTGTGAGGTAACTCCGCTGCCAACTCAGGCCCCCACAGGTGGTCCAAGGACTAAACTTCATGGCATAGCAGGCATCAAAGCAGATTCTACTCTTGTGATTAGCAGAGGTACTGGTGTTCTGTCATAATAATAATAATGTTATATTCTTTCCGCTTTGAAAGGTAAATATCTGAATGGTTGTTTGATATTTCACACTAGAGGGGTCAACGCATGTAACCCTTCCTGTTTCATTACACAGGGAAAATCGGGTGGTATTATGAACACACGTTCCCACCACCTTCTTGCAGTTCATCTGAGTATGATATGTCAGAGTTTTGGTTATCTTATTACCCATTTTGGTGGTTCTAATGCAATCATTAAAGTTATCAGAGGTATTTATACTTTGACCTTTGCATATGTTCCCGGACCCTACTACTCCCACTATAATCCATATTTTAATTACTCCTGTAACCAAGGTCATATTGAGGTCTAACATTATCCCAATTCTGTCCACCCCTGGAAAAGTACTTTTTCCCTTTCACTTTTAATACCACTGTCTGTAACGGGCTGAGATTGGTACTCGGGACACCAGTCTTCAATGATCACTATATCACACTCTTCTCCGCAGTCTCTGTGTATCGGTGCACAGTCTGGGCAATGGGTACAAAACAACAATTACACCAACATTTACAGTCACAAAACCAACACATTTAAAACTCCCCCCCCCCCTTTTCTAATGTCTCTATATTTTGCTTTTTCTTATTATCAACTTCAAGGGGTCAGGTTGAGGCACACTTCTCCACTCAGTTGGAGCTTCTACTGGTCCTTTTACCCAGGTGTAGTGGGTCCAGCCTTTCTCTGCCGTTCGTACTGCTGTTTCAGATTTCAGCAGCACCTGGAAAGGGCCTTCCCACTTCGGAACCAGCTTCTCCTTCCAACTCCAGATCAGTACCCAATCTCCGATCTGGAATTTGTGGACTGGAAACTCCAAGGGAGGTGTTTATGCCAGCAATCCTTGTTTCCTGAGAAAATCAAAATATCTGGACAGTTTATGTACATATTGCTTCAGTACTCTATCTCGAGTTTGGAGTGAATCTATACAAATTTGTTCTGGGGTAAAAGCAACTCCAAATAATAATTCATAGGGTGACAGTCCTATGTCTTTTCATGGCTGAGTTCTAATTTTCAGCAGTGCCAGTGGCAGACACTTAGTCCAGGGCATGTGGGGCTCTAAAATTAGTTTGGTTAATGATTCCTTTATCTTTGCATTAGCCCTTTCAATTTTTCCACTGCTGGCCGCGTGCCAAGGGGTGTGAAATTTCCAATTTATCCCCAAGGCTTCCATAATATTCTGCAATACCCTTGCCGTGAAATGGCTCCCTTGATTACTATCAATTTGAGTGACCATCCCGTACCTAGGAATAATTTGATCTAGCAATACCCTGGATACCACCTTGGTAGTGGCATTACTACACGGGTAAGCCTCTACCCATCCGGTTAGATGATCGATTATAACCAACAAAAACTTTATTTTGCCTATTCTAGGTAACTCTGTAAAATCTACCTGAATGCATTGGAATGGTCTTAGGGCAGGTGGCCTCCCTCCTAGTTGCTGTTTTTTCATAGCTTGCCTGTTAGTTTTCTTGCATATGAGACATTTTTCAGTGACTTGTTTGGCCAAGGTATAAATTCCAATGCACCCATAATGTTTCAGGAGCTCATCCACCAATGCCTGAACCCCCCAGTGGCTTCCTTCATGTAACTTCTCCAATAATCCTCATGCTATGGGTTTATTGATTACCTGCCTCCCATCCGGGAGAAACCATTTACCCTTCTCTCCTTGTTGCCCACCTATCTGCATTATTTCTTTTTCCTCTGTTTCTGAAAACACAGGGATCTCTTCTAGTGTTTCTACAATGGGTATTAAGACATTTATGCTTTCTTCATTTGCTGCCCTTTTGGCTTCCTCATCCACAATCCTATTTCCCACACTTTCAAAAGAATTGCCCCTCTGATGTGCACTCACATGGGTTATGACAATTGTTTTTGGTAACTGAAGGGATTCCATTATCTGTTTGATCAACCCTTCATGAATCAATTCCTTTCCTTTGCTGTTAATCATTCCCCTTTCCACCCAAATTTTTCCAAAGGTATGGACCACCCCAAAGGCGTACTTTGAATCCATATAAACAGTTCCAGCCTTGTTTTCTAACAATTTTAGGGCCTGATTTAATGCATACAGTTCACAAGTTTGGGCTGACCAGTTCTTTGGCAGGCTGCCGGATTCTACCAACTCTTTGGTGTGTCCATTTATGATTGCATACCCATTTTTCTTCAACCCACTCTCTACTCAGGAGGAGCCATCTATAAATAATGCCACTCCATCTTCTAGTGGGTATTCTTCCAGATCCGGTCTGATTTTAGTTTGCAAATCAATTACCTCTGTACAATAATGTTCCAAACCCTCTTGATCTATTTGTCTAGAGTTGGCCAGAAACTGGGCAGGATTCAAATTGTGATCAGTGGTTAGTACCAGATCACTCCTTTGCATTAATATTGTTTCATATTTTAAAATTCTAGAATCCGTAAGCCACCTTCCTGCTTTTTGTTGCAATATTGTCCTGACTTGGTGGGGAGTACTTACGATAAGCGCTCCTCCAAAGGTTAGTTTTCTGCTTTCTTGAACCAAAAGCACAGTGGCCGTTATTGCTTGTATGCATATGGGCCACCCCCTTATTACAGGGTCCATAATTTTTGAAAGGAAGGCAACTGGCTTACGTTCCCCAGCCCAGTTTTGGGTCAACACCCCTTGTGCTATTCCATCTTCTGTATTTACAAACAGATGGAAAGGCTTTTCTAAATTTGGGAGACTTAAAACCGGAGCTTTTACTAAAGCTTGCTTCAGATTTTCAAAGTTTCCTCTTTCGTGGCCCTCCCATTTTAAAATCCATGGTTCAGTATCTATTAGTTTAGAATATAAGGGTTTAGTTAAATCTGCATATCCATCGACCCACAATCCTTTTTATTTTTGGGTAGGGGTTGTGAGGCCACCCCTTCTATTCTGTCAGGGGCGATTTGCTGACTCCCTTCACTAATTAAATGTCCTAAGTATTTTACCTCCCTTTCTACGTATTGCAATTTAGCTTTGGAAACCCTCAGTCCCTGTTGTCCCAGAAAGTTTAGTAATGCGTTGGTAGCGTCAGTAGTTTCCCCTTTCTTCTTCCCAGATATTAAAAGATCATCTACATATTGTATTAAACATGTCCCCTTGGGCAACTGCAAGGTTTCCAAAACTTGTTCTAAGACCTGTCCGAATGTTGGAAACGTGATTAAAATACCAACAAAATTGGATTGGTAAGAAAAAAAGAGTTTATTCTGCAGAAAATAGAAAAGCGGTTTGCAAAGCGCGGTGGATCCTGGTGAGAGACTTCAACAGGAAGTTCTAAACCCAGAGACCACACCAAAAAATTCAAACTCACAACATTATATACACTCCTATCGCGACGCCCCCATCCCCTCCCCTTGGTCCCATTTGAGGGGACTTCCGGGGGCACAATCTGTCCGATCCGCCTAGCCAGAATACATCGTTTCCCCCCCCCCTTGGTTACATCGTTCCGAACTTCCCTCTGTCATCCTTTTGTCTTGTTAAGTGTGTCTTCTAGCCAGGCCTCCTGGAATCTAATGCCTACGTGCAGGGCTTGGCTAATCTTTCTATTGTTAATCAATTGTGGCCGTTTTATTTTTAAACTTCTCTGTTTCTCACACGAATAAGTTGGGAGATTCTGTAAACCCCTGAGGGAGTACAGTCCATTGATATTGTTGTTTCCTTCTGGTGTAAGGATTCTCCCATTCAAAGGCAAACATGGGCCTTGACTTGGTATCTAGAGGACATGCCCAGAAGGCGTCCTTCAGGTCCACTACACTAAACCATTGGTGATCTGGGGGAATTCTTCCCATTAACGTATAGGGGTTTGGTATGACTGAGTGTTGGGTTTGGACAATGTTATTCAGGAGTCTCAAATCCTGGACCATTCGAAAGGTCCCATCTGGTTTTTTAACTGGTAATATCGGAGTATTATAAGGTGACATTGAGGATTCTAAGAGACCATCCTTTAAGAGATTATCAGTCACTGGTTGCAGACCTTTTCTTCCTTCCATTGAAATGGAATATTGTTTCTGCCTAATTATTTCATTAGGTTCTTTCAAGTTAATTTTTAAGGGGGGGATCTGTAACACACACACACCGATTCCCCTCTTTCACCCAAACAGATGGGTTGATCTTATCTTCCTCCTCCTGGGTCAGTTTTCTCATGAATGCCTCAGGCTTGAATTCTAATTTTAATTGTAATGCCATCAGAGCATCTCGCCCTAATAGGTTTACTCCAGCCTTAGGAATATATAACATCTCAATATTAATTTTCTGTCCCCCATCTTTTACTCTAATTTCCAGGGGATTGATTTTGGGGACTTCAAATCCTTCCCCTTTTACCCCAGAAACTTTGATCGTTTGCCCACTTAAATTCATTTCTGGAGTTAATACAGAAACGGAGGTTCAGGCTGCTCCTGTATCTATTAGAAATACTAATTCTTCTTCGCTGGGTCCCACTAATAAATTTATCAAGGGCTCTCCGTGGGACTTAAATATAAAGCGCCTCTGACACCCCTAATATTGCTCCTCATCCCATTCCATTAGCTTGTATACTTGCATTTCCTTCTGTTGCATGGGACAGTCTTTCTTAAAATGTCCGGGCTGGCCACACCCAAAGCATCTCCTTATGCATTCCTCCCAGCCCGTGCCGTTCCTACTTCCTTGTGTCCTTCCTCTGAACTCTCAATTCCAACTTCCCCTTTTCCCATCTGTTCTCCCACATCCTGGTCCTCCTTCCGGAGCTTGAGGAGGTGGGGATCCTTGCTGCTTTACTACCTCCTTAACTGTAGCTACCATAATTCTCCCTTTTTGCTTTACTCTCTCTGCATCCCTCTGGTCATACACTTTCTGAGCTTCTTTTAATAGGTCATCTATAGGTTTGGTAGTCCAATTATCCAGTCTTTGCAATTTCTTTGAAATATCTGGCCAAGCCTTAGTCATGAACTGGATCCTAACGAGCGGCACATTTGCCGTGTCATCAGGGTCCATTCCTGAATACCTTCTCATGGTGTCTTTTAATCTTTGTAAGAAGGCAGTGGGGAATTCTTCTTTTTCTTGTTCAAGGCTTAGAGCTTTTGTCATATTTTGTGCTTTCGGGACTGCCTCTTTTATTCCCCTTATAATTATGTTCCTCATATCTTCCATATTTGTCCTATGTGCCTGATTGTTATTATCCAAATTAGAGCTCACAATGGGAATTTTATGCTCTCCTTTTATATCGTTATTAGTTGAAGGGGGATGATCCCGCTCCCAGACTCGTATTGCAGCAGCCCGGATCAATTGCCTTTCTTCCGCTGAGAACAACGTGTTTTGTATAGC
>NW_015389451.1:154871-160638 GCF_001527695.2 Protobothrops mucrosquamatus | reverse complement strand
ATGCTCGGAGTGGATCCTGTACAAAACTTATTATTGGCTGGCCCTGGGCATTTATTTCATTCGGAATCTCTCTCAAGGGAAACATTGTATCCTTTTCCTTTATGTGTTTAAATGGAAAGTCTTCTATGTCCTTTTTACATTGTTCCAATTCTTTCCGTAAGGCTTTATACTGATTAACCTTTTGTCTTATTTGGGGGCTCCCTGGGGGTGATGGCACACCGGGTGGAGCCTGGGCTATGTTAATCGGACCTGGATTATACGGTGGGGGTAAATACTTTCTTTTCTCATCTTCTTCTTCTTCATCTACTAAGAAGACATGAGAAGGGATTTTTTTCTGATATATTGGCCCATTTGCCCGGATTCCAGACCAGGGCATAATCTAGTTCATTATCTAGGGATTCACAAGCCTTAGTTCTAACGTAATCATATAAGTTTTGGCAGGTGAAATAATTGTTAGTCCCTAATCGGGGCCACTCAATTTTCTCATCCTCCCACCATATGAAGCAACACAAATTTACCATGTCTTCTTTTGTTAAATTTAACTTAGTAATCAGCCTATTATATGGTGGTTTCCCCCAGTTTTCGAAAAGTTTTTCCAACGGACTATCAGGATCTATTTTTAGTTTCGTATTTTTCCAGATTTTCTTTAAACAATTTTTTTTCCTGGGACCCTCCTGAGTTACCCATGGTTGGTTTACCACACAATTCTTTTGTCCTTACCAATCTGAGAGCACGGTTTGCTTCACCAAGCTGCTTCCTCCTTTTCCAACCAACCTCCTCACGGAGGTATGGAAGTGCGTACTCAGGAGTCCGCTCTCACCTTGCCTTGCCAGCCCTTACGGCCCTCGGGGTGTCTCACACACACCTCTCACAGATCTCAGACTCAAACTGTCCTACCCAACCTTCCGACTGCCTAGGTTTTATTCCTCGATTTACCCCAAGTTTTACTCACCTAGGTTTGTGCACGAGGTTTCCCAGTCCTTGTCCTGGTAATTCTCTGGTCCCCTCTCCTCTGTTCTTACCAATCACTATTTGGTTCGTGGACCTGATTCCGTTCCGCCTCCTCGACCTGCAACTGCAAACTTGGACCATTAAAATTAACGGGGCATGCCGTCCTCAGCTGACCTCGCCGACCAAAGATGTAGCAACAGATGCCCGAGGCCCCACGTTTGGGCAGCCAATTTATTGGGAATGGAATTAAAACACCAACAAAATTGGATTGGTAAGAAAAGAGTTTATTCTTCAGAAAATAGAAAAGCGGTTTGCAAAGCGCGGTGGGTCCTGGTGAGAGACTTCAACAGGAAGTTCTAAACCCAGAGACCACACTCAAACATTCAAACTCATAACATTATATACACTTCTATCGCAACGCCCCCGTCCCCTCCCCTTCGGTCCCATTTGAAAGGACTTCAGAGGGCACAATCTTGTCCGAGACGCCTAGCCAGAATACATCATCCCTCCCCCCGGTTACATTGTTTCGAACTTCCCCCTGCCACCCTTTTGTCTTGTTAAGTGTATCTTATAGTCAAGCTTCCGGGAATCTAGTGACTACGTGCAGTTTGTCTCGGCTAATCCTTTTATTGTCACTCAGTTGAAACCGTTTTATTTTTAAACTTCTGTGTTCCTCACAGAGGGAAGCGGAGTGTTCAGAATTTCTGTTGCATTAGTTACCAATTTCAACATTGAACTAATTATTCTGATTTTCTTTAAAATCAGCTGTTGATCTCCTGGCCAGTGTAATCCTGGCACTGTGAGCACTGGATGGCCTGAAGTATGTGCCCTGCTGTTGTGGTGGGAGGAAGGAACATTTTTGACAGACTTGCAATTACAGAAATGGTTACAGAGATCTCACCATTGTAGCTTAGAGAGAACAAAGTATCTGTCTATAAGTTGCGGAGATGCCCATCCAGGGTGAAAAAATATTGACATTTTTGCTCTCTGCTGACTGCATTGTGAATATACAAGATGGCAGGAATGGATTTCTTTTTACCTTCTGTTGCAAGGAATGGGAAACCAGTAGAAGGATACAGTAGATACACATTCAATGTGAGCACGGTTTCAGCTCACAATACACCAGGCATTATATAACCACTTTCAGAATGCCCTTCCCATAAGGCAAAATGAAAGCAAGTAGCTAAAATGCCTACAAGTAAAAGGACTGAGCTACTAAAAAACAAAAAACATATTAAAAAGTTTTATTAAAAGTTCCTTAACTACCGGCTTCCGGTTTGCGATCGCGGTGCCGGTGGGCATCTGGGGAGGCTGCTCTCTCCGCCATCCGGTTTTTCTCTGCCGGAAGACCCTGCAAAGGGATGAAAGTCGCCCTGGAGAGACAACCATCGCTGAGGAGGACCCTCGACTGACTGTGGAAGGGTGGCAGCCCTTCTGCTGGATCCGAGGCAGCTCCTTTGGACCGACAAAGAAAAGATCGGCCATTAACATGGCAGATCACCAAGCCATTCCTGCCGAAAGCCCAAAGCACTAATAAGCACGACAAAAGCAACCTGGAGGAGTTGGGTGAGACCTTACCTTACCTTTCCTGCTTCCCAACTATTTTCTTGTAAAAGCCTTTGGAAATACCCCTTTCCCCCTGCTCAATTCTGCAGCTCCTGCCTACTTTGGGAATACAAAGCTAAAAAAAAAAAAAGAGAACAACTAGACTAAATGACCAAATATTTGGACTTGTTATTTTTAGATACCTGGGCTCCCAAAAAATTCTTTACTCTTACAGAAATTTATTGTTTTATTTGTTTGCTAAGCTGAAAAAAAAAGGAATATTTTTCTCTTCCTTTTTTGAACCGGATAAAAGCTTACCTTTGTATGTTACTGCGGACATCTTGTGGCGACATTTGGTACAGCAAGTGAAAAAACTTTTTTGACTGGGAGACTTCTGAGACTAAAAATTGTCCTTGACATTTTCAAAAAAGGTAAGAACTTGAAACAGCTGGGTGGTGAAAATAATTCTTTATGGTGGAGGTGGATAGTTATTGACTTTTATTAAAAAACAATCTCCACTAAAGGACTATTCATAAATACCACAGAAATGGAGGAATACCACCCACAGCTTAACTTCAAATTTATACTTGAAAAAAATCTTAGAGGCTACTGAGCTAACAAACTCCAGAATGAAAGATATATGCGCCACCTTAAAGCTACAAAATGCAGCCCTGACTTCAATAGATGAACTTACAACCCAAAAAGCAACAGAAGAAGAAGGAACCAACACAAAAGTGGATTTGAAAGAAAGCCAGCTACAATCTATTCAGAACTTCGACACCCAAACTTTGATTTCATCTAAAGAATCTGCAATCTTAACAGCAACAGAAACTGAAGAAAGCAACATTAAGATGGAAGGTGCTGAAGACTTACATACACAATACACTGAGAATTCAGATAACCCAGATGACCAAAAAACAACTACAACATTGAATATGACTTTTCATCTAAACCAGCTGAAAGCAGAAGAAGAAGAAGACCAACCTGAACTCATGACAAATATATTAAGCCAAATATGGAGATTCAAACTACTAGGCCAACAATCTAATGACTATAAAGGGACTAGCTTCCTTGATAGGCTGATGACTGGATGGTCTCCCTTGATTCAAATGACATATGCAGGAATGAAGGGAGATCCACCCAAGGATTTAAAAGCTCTGTTATGGAAGCAGGTTTAGCACAAAAGGAAGGCCAGAGTTAGACTTAAAAAATGGTTTTCTTTATGTGACATTTAATGGAAGAGCCTTAAATCTCACTTAATGGGATAAGGAGATTTTAAAAGACATTAATTGATTTAATATTCAGGATTTATATCTATAAGGGAAACTAGTTACTAAAATAATAGTTTTGAATTATAATATAGAAGATGGATTCAGAGGATAAAGGTTATTTTATGAGTAAGCGATGATATTAGAATGAGAAGTAGAATATGATTGTGAAATAAACTAAGAACTTATTTGAATAAATAACAAGTGTATTTTAGACATGATAATTATTCTGTAATGAACTAAGGGAACCGTGGGTTATTCGAAACCTAAATACTATGGACATTAAGCCAACTGGAATACTGTAATTGAAATCAGATAAAAGTTAAAAACAGGATCTGGAGACATATAAGTCAAAAGTTGTTGATAAATGTTTTAAATGATTGAGTTATAACTAGCAATGTATTAATTTCAATTTGGTATAATAACTAAGGGAAACAGAGAGGAAATTTTTGATGATGTAAACTGAAATATGTATGGATAAGCTTGTTATTGGACTATGTATTACCCAACCACCATGTTGCTTCCTTAATACCCGAAGCTTTGTAAAAATGGAAAATTAATAAAACTTTTTTTTTTAACTACCTTCCGTCTGACACAATATGTACAGTATTAGTGCATCTTTTATATGCAAGGCACCATGTGCTCACATTCAAAAAAATCAGTTGCTGAGAAAAACAACAAAACCAAACAAAAACACAGTTGCTGTTTGGGAAAACAGTACCATATTGGTTGGTTGTTTTTAAATAGTCCACAAATAAGGTTAATAGTAGTGCAATTTTAAAATACATTGTATTTCACAGTACACAAAAGTCAAAATTGCCAAAACGCCTGTATTAACATTACTGGAGAAAAAAACAATAAACATTGCATTAAGACAGGTTGAAATGTGTCACATGTACCATGAGTGTAGCAGCCACACTGTTGTGATGTAATGCTTATACAGTACAGATCTGACTCATTGTGTCTCCAATTTGGCCCAAAGGCTCCTTTTGTAGATATTTATTAGCATATAACAGAGTAACAGAATAGTAGAGTTGCTGTCAACGATCCTACCGGACTCCTGGGTAAAGAAGGACGTGTTTGTCTGCACGGTCTTCGGCCTTCTGGGAAGCCTCGCCCCGACAGCGCAGCTCTCCCGCTCGTCAGCTGTCTGGCAGCCGCTCGTTAACTGTTCCGGCGTCTCCACCGCGTGGGCGCGGCTCCCAACGTCGTCCGGCGTTCTGCTCGGCGTCCGCTGCACGGCGACTGCCCGTCAGCTGTCCGGCGGTTCAAACGCCCTCACCGGAGCACCGCCGCTCGAACTGCTTTGCCGAGAAGGTTGCGGCGGTCTAGACAGTGAGCTGCGTGAAATGGATGCTGGCCGTCCTCTCCCCCAATGTGCTGTCCTTCACCTTCCCCCCCTCCTGTATGTCGAGCCCGGGAGGGCTCGACAGGCGGCCCCCCTACCAGGTGTCCTCCTGGAAGAAGCAAAGACATATAATTAGGTTGGTGTTGTGGAGGTAGGCATGGTTCCCCTTCCCCCTGGCTTCTGGGGATGTTTGCGGTGGTATCGGCGTATTAGCCAAGGCGCATTGACATCAGCCTCCCCCACCCAGGATGCCTCGGATATTGGATATCCTTTCCACTGTACTAGGTATTGCACCTGACCCCGGCGATGCCGGGAGTCGAGTATTTTCCGGATTTCATAATGACCCCCCCCAGTCGGACCCGGGGGTTGTTGTACACGCCTAAACTAAGGTTTTGTTGCGGGCTTCAGAAGCCCACTATGGAAGACCGTGTACACCTTGCCAAGGTTGCGGGGCAACTTGGTTTACGGAGGAGCTGAGAGAAATGAAACGCCGGAAAAGACGCCTAGAGAGCAGTTGGAGGGCTAGCCGAACCGAATCCGACCGAGCACAGGTAAGGGTACATGTTAGATCCTACCTTGTGGCGATGAGGGTGGCGAGGTCTAATTACTATTCCACCCTCATTGCGTCATCAGATAACCGCCCGGCCTCCCTCTT
>NW_015389451.1:148415-153600 GCF_001527695.2 Protobothrops mucrosquamatus | reverse complement strand
CCTAGGGAATTTTAGTGGGGCTTTTAAGGGTAATTTTAAGGGTAATTTTAATGATTGGCCTTTTCAAATATTTTCTTTTAATTTGGTTTTAATATAGATATGTATTGTATTGTGGTTTTATAAGGCTGTTAGCCGCCCTGAGTCCGGTGAGGAGAAGGGCGGGGTATAAATTAAATTATTATTATTATTATTATTATTAACTGTAGCCACACAGTTACTGGGTTGATGACCCGCTCTATCCTGAATGGTCCAATATACTTCGGACCCAATTTTTTACACGGCCTGCATAGCTTCAGGTATTTCGTAGACAGGTAAACCTCATCTCCAACCTGGAAGGGTTTTTGTGGAGTTCGTTTCTTGGCCTGTCTTTTCAACGTCTGCTCTGCTTTCTGTAGAGCTTTCTTTGCCAACTTCCACATGCTTCATATTTGGAGAATCCACTCGTGTGGTTGGTGTGACCCAGGGTCTCCCTGCGGGCATTCGGGAATAGGAATGAACTCAACCCCGTGCACGATCTGGAAAGGAGCGAACCCAGTGCTACTGTGGACGGTGTTATTATATGCCACCTCAGCGAATGGTAGGAGGTCAGCCCAGTTCGTTTGTTGATAATTGACGTAACACCGCAGGTAACGTTCGACCATTGCGTTGATGTGTTCAGCTGCTCTGTTCGTGCTGGGGTGAAATGCTGAACTCAGACCTTGTGACGAACCGATGGATGTGATAAACTCCCTCCAGAATCGGGCGGTGAATTGCACCCCTCGGTCGGAGATGATGCGACGGGGCACTCCGTGTAATCGGTAGATATGCGCTATAAACAGTTTTGCCAACTGCCGGCCTGATGGTAACCCTTTGCAGGGTATAAAGTGCGCCTGTTTCGAGAACAGGTCTATCACCGTCCATATCACCGTGTTCCCATGACTAGCCGGCAGGTCGACGATAAAGTCCATGCCAATTTCCTCCCATGGACGGGTGGGGTCGGACACCTGTTGTAGCAGTCCAGGCGGTGTCCCCACCCAAGGTTTTGTGGTTGCACACATGGAACATTCCTGGACATATGTCTCTACGTCCATTTTCATGCCCGGCCACCAGAACTGACGTCTGAGCAGGTGCAGGGTCTTTAGGAACCCAAAATGACAGGCCTGCTTAACATCATGGCCCCGGCGAAGCACCTCCACCTGTAAGGATTGTGAGACGCAGACCTTATCCCCTTTCCATGCCAACCCATCCCTCATGGTTAATATATTTGGATGGCCCGCTAACCATGGATCGGTTAGAAGTGCGCCTTGCAAGTTCCGTACCAGGTCTTCCATAGGTCGCACTACCGAGACTCTTTCCACCGGCTGCTGAGGTGGGGCTATCAGGGCCTGTACCACCTCCTCCCGCTTACTGTTGTACTGTGGCATCCGTGATAATGCATCTGCGAGAAACTTCCTCCCACCAGGTACGTATTTTAACCGGAACTGGAAGCGCTGGAAATGTAACGCCCACCTCACGTGTTTTGGAGCTAGCCGCCGAGGTGTTTGCAAAGCCTCGAGGTTTTTGTGGTCAGTCCACACTTCGAAGGCCTCTTTGGCTCCTTCCAGGAAATGGCACCATGTGGCTAATGCCCACCTTACGGCGAAGGCCTCCTTCTCCCATATTGCCCACCCTCACTCGGCATTGGTCAACTTACGTGAGGTGAACACACACGGTTGCAACCTCCCCTGCTCATTCCTCTGTAACAGTACCGCCTCTACCGCTACGTCGCTAGCGTCCGTTTGTACAATAAAGGGGTTCTCTGGGTTTGCTTCCCGTGGCTTTGGTATGGAGTAACTCTGTTAACGGCAGGGCCACCGCAGCAAAAGATGGAATGAATTGCCGATAAAAATTCGCGAAGCTGAGAAAGCTCTGCAGTTGGCGACGCGTTCGTGGAGCTTGCCAGTCCAGGACAGCCTGTACTTTCGCTGGGTCCATCTCCACCCCCCCCCCGATATTCTGAACCCAAGGTAGTCCAACCTGGTTTGGTGGAAGGCACACTTGGACAACTTGACATACAAGTGTGCCTGTAGGAGCTTGCGCAGAACCTGTCGGACTAACCGCACATGATCTACCTTGTTAGCTGAATAAATGAGGATGTCGTCCAAGTACACGAGAACCCCTTGATACAAATGCTCATGCAGTACTTCATTAATTAGCTGCATGAACACTGCAGGAGCCCCCTGCAACCCGAACGGCATCACCCGGTATTGGAAACTCCCTAATGGACTATTAAACACGGTCTTCCATTCATCCCCCTCTCTTATGCATACCCTGTAATACGCTTCCCGCAAGTCAAGCTTCGTAAAAATCTTTCCTTTGGCTAAATGGGCCAGGTCTTTCATGAGTGGAAGGGGATATAATTTCTCCACACATACCCCATTGAGACCCTGGAAGTCTACACAGAGGCGAAGCGTCCCGTCCTTTTTCTCTTTAAACAGGACAGGGGCCACAACCCGCGACTGAGCGGGTTGGATGAAACCCCTCGCTAAGTTTTTCTCTATATATCTCCTCAACTCAGTCATCTCTTTCAGTATCATAGCGTACATGCGGGGCTTTGGGAGTTTCGCACCTGCCATGATGTCGATGGCACAATCGGTTGAACGATGAGGTAATACATCTCATTCCCGTTCGTCGAACACTTCGGCGAGATCGGTATATTCCGATGGAAAAGCAACATCCCCCTTCTCCCCATTTACTTGTTTATTCTCACTCTCCTTCCCCATTCGGATCTGCTCATGGGGTGGTGGCTGGGGACCCACACCAATCTGAACTCTCCGGTACCCGCCCTCCCACCAAATTGTCAGACCCCACTTATCCAACCAGGCTAGTCCTAATATGATGGCCTCCATCATTGAGGGGACTACCACGAAACAAATCACCTCCCAATGTTCCCCCAATTCCATCCGCACTGGTTCTGTAAGGTACGTGGCAGGCACCCCTCCCAGTAGGGACCCGTCCACCTGTTCAAACCGTACCGGTTTGCGCAAGGGCCTCACTCTAATGCCTACTTGCTGTACTACATGCTCACTAATCAAACACTGAGTACATCCAGTGTCAAAGAGGGCGTTATACTGTCTTCGACACCCCGAGTATGCACTAACTAAAACGACAGGGAGAGTGAATGGATGGATGGGTTCGCTTACCATTGAATCTTTGGGAGCTCCCACATCCTTGTCATACACGACCAGTTGGGGTCGCGCCACACTGGTCATGTCCTCAGGTTTTGACCTCTCCCCTCGGAACACGGACCCCTCGACCTGTTGTTGTACCGCCCGTGACTTTTCCGGGGTCTTCCTCGGTGTACCTTTTGCAGGGAACTCCGCCTTTCCTTTGGGTGCTGGCTCAGGACATTCCGCAGCATGGTGCCCCGGTTGGTTGCAGCGAAAGCAGTGAAATGTTGGACGAGGCGTTCTGACAGGTGTACCAGGCGCTGGGCCTGGAGGCCTTGGTCGCTCGATGCTCCTATGTGGGCCCATTGGGCCGTCACCCCTTGGACGGAATTCTTGTAGACCTGTGTCCAAGTCCATTACCACCCGGAACCACTCCTGCAGCCTACTCGGGATCCCACGGTATACACACGCCTGTCAAAGATCCCTATCCAACCCTGCTCGAAATTGGTGCACCAATAAGCATTCCGGCCAAGTACGTAACTTACTGGCAATGTGTCTAAAGTCCTGGACATATTCTGCAGCGGGTCTGCCTCGTTGCTTAATCCCCAGCAATTCCCCTTCTGCCCGCCGGATTCTGGACACATCCTCAAAGTGGGTTCGGAGGGCACTCAGAAATGACCCAACATTGGCCAGTTCCCGGGCATGGTCGCTATGCAAGTCGGCCACCCATTCCACGGCCTCCCCCTGTAGGGCTGCTGTCACCGCCCCTACCATGGCCCACTGGGACGGATAAAGATGGCTGTAGCGATCCATGTGGCCTATCGTCTGGCTAAGGAAAAGGTCCAACCGATCCGGGTTCCTGTCGAAGGTAATTATAAGGGGTGGAGGACCCCAGACGGGTCCCTGGGGCCATGGAGCCGCACCCCATCCTGGCCCAGGCGAAGGACCTACCAGGGGCCTCGCTCCAGGGACTACTGTATCCACTCCCCTTGGGATTGGGGCCCCGAGGCCTGGCCTGGAGCCCCTGGAAGGATCCGTTAGTGGAACAGACGACTGTCTCCCGGTTCCCCCCACCCGTTGCCTGTCCATTGGTCGGCTGGGCCCTTAACTACCGACCCTCCCCTGGTATACGTCACCCCCATAGCTGGGATCCAGTTTCAGCTTTGGACTTGCCAACTGGAAGTGTCCCATAGCCGGCTATGCAGAGGAGGAACCGGCCTGCGACCAAGAGGTTGTTTCCACACCCTGGTCCCACCGTTGCCAGGAAGACGAGTCCTGATACCCCACTTCTCCGAACTGCTCGCATAAGATGTCCATCGTGGTTTGCCCAGGAGCTGTGGCATAGCTCCAGTCCTTCTCATCTTCCTCCGTTACGCGTCGCTCCCACCACTGAGACGACAATCGGCCCTCCTCCCCAGGCCCAAGGGCGTGGCCCTCCGTCATCCCAGTAACTGCTGGGCTACGCCACCATTCCCCGGACAGGGCGTTCCCACCGGTTGTAGCCCCTTGGGGTCCTGGGACAGACTTCCAGAAGTGACATCAATGCACTTCTGGTGGGCCGTTCTAGGCCTGGGAGACCTCCTCCAGGCCTTCAAGGCCTAGAACAGACTTCCAGAAGCAGCATGGGTTCAGCCGGTTCTCCGAACTCAACACAATTTAGCTACCGGTTCTACTGAACCGGTGCAAACCGGCTGAATCCCACCACTGGCTGTGGGAGAAAATAGGGACTTGGTTTTTATTTCAGTGTGGCCTTTCCTGCGTGGACCTGCAAGCTGCTCTTCTAGCTTTGATATCGTAGCTGGTGCTCAGCAGGGCTAAGTGGGGAGTACTACCTTTAGCTTTAATCTGATTGCTGTCTTTCTAGAAAGGCAGCATTTTCCCTGAGTCTTCATCCTTGTAGACCTATGCTGCCAGTTAGAAAGTGCCTATTTGCAAGGATCTCATTTACCTTTCTGTTTGAGTGATCAAAATGATGGAGGAGGTGATAAATGCTCCAAGTCAATTTGCTCAAAGACCATATGATAATTATTTAGCCTTAGGTTTTTTTTTTTTTTTTT
>NW_015389451.1:142387-143732 GCF_001527695.2 Protobothrops mucrosquamatus | reverse complement strand
AGAAGCATAGAATAGTGGAATATAATTTAGGTTTTTAATTAACTGGTTTTTCTTTCTTTCTTTTTTTTTTATATATATATATATCTCATTTATTCATGTAAAATTTATATACCTTGTGGAGTTAGAGATATTATTAATTGCTTACTTATATTTGAATATTATCCTGGGATTAGGTTTGGGAAGTCTCGGGGGGTGGGTGGGTGGGGGATGTGGGTTTTATATTATATTGTGCTATACTTGTGATGGTTTTTTTTGTGATAAAATAATAAAAATTTATATTGGAAAAAAAAAAATTTAAAAAAAAAATAAAAAATCTTGTTAACCTTAATTCCTTTTATTACAGAAGACTCACAAATTTTAATTAACAAAATCTCCATTGTTAACACAAATAACAATGGGGATAAAGGACATCCTTGTCTAGTTCCTTTTTCAATTTTAAATGCTTCTGTTACCCCCCCATTAACTATAATCTGTGCTGATTGCTGTTGATAAAGAGCAGAAATTTTTTTTCCCCAAAATTCATTCTATCTATAACCTGAAACAAAAAACCCCAATCAAATCGATCAAATGCTTTTTCAGCATCTAAAAATATAAGAGCAGCCGGAATTTGGTTATTCATATCCAAATACTCAATTAAGTTAATAATCTGTCTTACATTATACTTCATGTATCTTCCAATTATAAATCCAGATTGGTCACTGTGAATCATTTGGCACAACACTTGCATTAATCTATTTGCCAATACTTTGGAAAAAATCTTGTAATCTATATTCAATAAAGATATAGGTCTATAGTTCTTGGGTTGTGTCAAATCCTGACCCTCCTTTGGTATTAAGGCTATAAAAGCAGTCCTCCAAATAGGAGGTACCTCTTTGCCCAACAATATACTATTAAACAGTTCCTGTAATGGTTCTATCATTTCTTCAATTAATATCTTATAATAAACTGCTGTAAATCCATCTGTACCTGGGGCTTTACCAACCTTTAATTGTTTAATTGCTCCCTTAATCTCCTCAACTGTAATTAAACTATTCATTTTTTCCCTTTGATTGTCAGACAATCTAGGGAAGTGTGCCTCCTGTAAATACTTATCTATTTCTCCAATTTGTATTTTTTCAGAGGCATACAACTTTGAATAAAACTCCCAAAAACTCTTCTTAACCAAATTTTGTTGAAATGTCACTTTACCATTATAATCTATTTTCTCTATAATTCTTGATTTCTGTTTTTTCCGTAGTTGATAAGACAACCACCTTCCAGGTTTATTTGCATTACAAAATGTATTATATTTCATATACCTTAAACTAGTTGCTGTCTGGTCAGCTATTAACATATTAAATTGTTC
>NW_015389451.1:109795-141839 GCF_001527695.2 Protobothrops mucrosquamatus | reverse complement strand
GGATCTAAGACACCATTCCAGTCTCCCATCATAATAACAGATTTATAATCCATTTGATTTAGTTTCTGATGTATCAATTTATAAAACTGTTTCTGCTGTTGATTTGGAGCATATAATCCAATGATAAGACATTTCTTCCCATTCAAAAGCATTTCAATAAAAACATATCTTCCTTCTGGGTCAAAATCAATCAATTTAGACGAAATAACTACTCCACCTTTTTTCTGGGGCGCAGGTGCAATAAAATGTATTCCCAACCGTGAATTAGTCAGATGCTTTTGATCTTTTGCTGTAATATGAGTCTCTTGCAAGCAAATAACATCATTTTTATGTTGCTTCAAATAATAAAATACCTTTTTTCTTTTCTGTGGTGAGTTCAAGCCATTAACATTCCATGTCAAAAACCTTGCCATCTTTAGTGGCAGAGAGCCTCAGGAACGCCCCTTGCAAATCAGCCGACACTGATTTCTTTGGTCTCGCTCCTCCCACTGGCTCTGAAGTTACTTGCTGCGCTATGGGTACCGCATCCACTCTTCGTTGCTCTCTTTCTTTACGTCTGTGAGCTGCACAGGTCAATCTCTGTGATTTTGGATCATCTTTAATTTCCAAAAGTTGTAACTCAGCTTGAACTTGATCTTGTAAATTAGTAACGCTTGATGATGATGTGGCTCCTTGAGTATCTTTATCTTCTTGAGTTCTTTCCTTCCTAATACCTTGTGGCAACACTGATGGGCCTGCTTTCAAAATTGAACTATAAAAATCTTTTGCTTTTGCCACCGTGTTAAGCCGATAACGTACGCCCATATAATTAACCATTATACCAGCTGGTATCTCCCATCTGAATTGTATTTGTCTCACTTTCAATTCTTAAGCCAAAAAAGCAAAGTCTTTTCTTCTTCTGAGTAGCTTGGGTGGTATTTCTTTTAAAATTATCACATCTTGTCCTAAAATTTGAAATCTCTGTTTATAAAAAGCTTGAATAATTTCATTGCGGATTGATTTTTTTGAAAAGTAAACAACAACATCTCTTGGAAGGTTTCTCTGTCTCGCCACCCATGAGTTAACTCTAAAAAATTTTTCCACTTCTCTCGTGATTTCTTCAGGTTGGCAGGACAAAACCAAGGCCAATTCTGCTGCAATTTCCTCCTCCAGTTTTTCTTGGACATTTTCACTCAATCCTCTTATTCTCAACGCATGTTCCATTTCTCTAAATTGTGACATAAGAATCTCATTCTGATTTATATCAGTGTTCTCTTCCACTTTCCCCATTCTGATTTCCAAAACTTCAACATGTTCCTCCACTTCTTCCACCCACCCTGCAATGCGGTCTACATGATCAGCCAAGCCTTGCAATGCAAACACTATATCATCTCTCAGCTCAGCATTTTTTTCTTCAAGTTTCTCCTCAAGTTTCTTTTCAAACAGCTCGTCCATTTCACATCTAATCTGTTTGGCAGTGTCCTTTAAGGCATCTTGTAAATCTTTCAATGTTAAGGCTGGCATTGGAGGAGAGGGTGGGGGAGTAGGTTTTGTCTGCTGTGATGTTTGTACAGCTGGAGAAGACAAGCTTTTCTGAGGAGGAAAAGTTCCCCCACGCTTTGAAGCCATTTTACTTTCTCTTCCCCTCTTCTCTAATTTAATTTATATAATATAATGTCCAGTAAAATTTTATTGAAACTGCCACCAAAAGCAGAAACAGCTGGCTTGCCCACCAGCAATACAAGCAAATCTAATACAATAGTAGTCCAGCAGAAAGTGAAAGCAGAATTGAAAGTCCTCAGAAAGTGAAAGTCTCTGTTAAAGAGCAAAACGCCCTTCCGCGGCCATTTTTTTTTCTTTCTTCTTAAACTTAAAACATCAATGGAGAAGTTATTAACTTCAGAGCTAAAGGCTCAAATCCTTCCAGCTCCCAAGCACCTGGATTGCTCTGTCTGCTCACAAAAGTTACTCACAATCTCCCATAAGCAGAGGTTGAATCCGCGTCTGGCTTCGTTCAACGGAACGGAGGCAGCCCGAAGTGCGGAGAAGTCCCTGACTCCGGGGGATCTCACCTTCACCCCCACAGCTATAAAACCGTGAGAGCTCGGGAGTTCTACCCCTATCAGGGAAACTCCCCCCTCCCCTTTGCCCGGGGGAGGGGATTCCAAGCCGCGGAGCAGCTGTTTGGCGCTGCTCCTGCGGCTTTTACGCGTCCTCGGGGCAGGCGGCAAAGAGAAAAGCCGCCATCGGCGCCGGAATTCAAACCAGAAGTCCATTTAGCCTTAGGTTTTGAGAAGATTCATCCAGCATTATTTGAAACCTACTTCAGGAGGCAGTGTTGATCTCGATTTATACAGCAATATTATGATCAGGGCACATGATGAAGAACTATTTTTACCAAAGTGACTACTTTTACTTTGAATTGGTTTGTATGAAAGATAGTTCCCTTAAGATTTTACCCACAAGATGCAGATGAACATAAATCTCTGTAGTGGCACTGCACTACATCTTACAGCATCTTGAATCTCCAAGGACCTATGCAAGGGTCCTTTTTGTAGACTTCAGCTCGGCATTCAATACCATCATTCCAGATATTCTTCTCACTAAACTGACTCAGCTAGCCATGCCTGACCACACTTGTAAGTGGATCATAAGCTTTCTAACAGATAGGAAGCAGCAGGTGAAGCTAGGCAAAATCACATCAGATACCTGTACAATTAGCATAGGTGCACCCCAGGGCTGTGTGCTCTCTCCATTACTCTTTTCTCTCTATACCACAGGTGTCAAACTCGCCGCATCACATGACGTGTTGTGATGTATCACAAATTTTTTTTACATTGCTGGAGCTTGGGTGGGCGTGGCCTCATGATGCAACTGGCCCACGGGCCGGCAGTTTGACACCTGCTCTATACCAATGACTGCATCTCAAAGGATCCCTCTGTTAAAGTACTAAAGTTTGCAGCTGATACAACAGTGATTGGTCTCATTCGAGACAATGATGAATCTGCATACAGACGGGAAGTTGAACAACTGGCCCTGTGGTGCAGCCAGAACAATCTTGAACTGAACACACTCAATACTGTAGAGATGATAGTAGATTTTAGGAGAAGCCCTCCTATTCTACCACCTGTTACAATACTAGACAACACAGTATCAACAGTAGAGACCTTCGAGTTTCTAGGTTCTATAATATCTCAAGACTTAAAATGGACACCTAACATCAAAAACGTCATCAAAAAAGCACAACAAATAAAGTTCTTCCTGCGCCAACTCAGAAAGCTCAGCGTGCCCAAGGAGCTGCTGATACAGTTCTACAAAGGAATTATTGAGTCTGTCATTTGTACCTCTATAACTGTCTGGTTTGGCACAGCAACCAAACAAGATACACACAGACTTCAATGGATAGTTAGGACTGCAGAAAAAATAACTGCAACCAGCCTGCCTTCCACTGAGGGCCTGTATACTGCATGAGCCAAAAAGAGCGCTGTGAAAATATCTACAGACCCCTCACATCCTGGACATAAACTGTTTCAACTTCTTCATTTGAATTACATAAAATAAAGATGTGCTTGTATATATTTTAGAAACATTAATTTGCGGCACTGTTCATTTGAGAGAGACCGGTATTCCCCAAATCGTGGCTTGATTTCCCAATCATAAAATGAGAAGTGGGTTTGTATGTGTGAACAAGCCTAAAGCGAGGGTCACCACTCCTTTCTAAGTGCAAGACACATTCGTTTTTAACGTCTGACACAATCGTGGCAACACGTGGCTTGACGCCTCCATACGCGTGCATGACTTTGGCGCACATGACTTTGGCATGCGGAGCCGCAGAGCATTTGGAGGTTGAGAGGGGTGGCCATGCCCTGCTTGGTCCTGCCCCGCCCATTTCTCTACCCCGGCGGTGTCTCCTTTTTTGTTTGCTGCATCCCTCCTTCTTCACCAGCAAGGCAGAGCAAATCAAAGCTAGACAAGGCACTCTGAGGATAGGGCAAGAGTAGGAGCGCACAGTGGCTGGAGGGTGCCCCTGGGGCAACCACTCAGCATCCCCGCCGGGGCCGTGCAGTGCAGCTGCTGGGAGTCCCCAGGGGGGATGTATGATGGCAGACAGAACCCCCGGTGTCCTTCCCTCGGGTTCGCCCTGTTCCCCCCCCCCCCGCATCCCACCACAAGAAGAAGCAGCCACTGCAAAAGGTCCGGACGACCTGAGCTCGCCATGTCCCATTTTGGGCGGCTCCGCAGGTACCAGCTGTGACAACTTGGCTGAGGGGAAACCCCCCATGACCTGGCCAAGGCTGCCCCTGCTGCTGGCATTATGAAGGTGGGTCCCAGTCGTTTGCGCCTCCTCCTACCTTTCCAGTGAGCCTCTTGATTTCTTCCACATTTGTGTAACATCTTCTCCCTTTATAATTAATATTTATATGTTACTTATATATAAGGGTGTAGGTCTATACATATGTTGTATATAGTATGTTTAAATGTATGTGTACACTTTGAGAGCAAGCAACTAAATTTCATTTTTAATGTGTGCCATTGTGCCCACAGTAAAAAATGACAATAAAGGTTATCATCATCATAAATAGGAATCCCCACCACCGCAATCCACAAGGGCATCCTTACTGAACTGAAAGAAGCAGTTGCTAACCTCATCCAGCACGCAACCTGAATCTTCCGGTTCTGCCCTCATCTGACCTTCTAAATTAACGTGTGTGTGTGTGTGTGCTCACCAGAGATTCCTAACCGATCTGTTTTTCCTCCCACGCAAATAGCGCCCCTTCTATTGGATGATCTCTTCTTAACTTACTCCCATTTCTAAAACAACAGGGGCTCTTGCTATGTGTGTGGGGGATACTTTGGGTTTTGACTTTCTTTCCTAAAGAGAGAGGAAAAGTCACTCTGCATGTGCACAAATGTGCTATGGTCTTCATTCATGTCTGATGTTCTGAAGATTAGTGTGCATGTGTGTGGTGTGTGATCAAGAAAGAGATTTGGGGTTCAACCGTACTTCTAATTAATATAATTTCTGTCTGGGAGATCTAGCCATTCTTTATTTCATATCCCCAGCCCAGTCTGAACATTCACATTACAGTTGCAACCTATCCACTGCATTTGCATACTATGCTATGCTTTTTTAAATTCAATCTTGCTTTTTTTTGGTTTGACATGAAGGAAGTATTCACAAAACCCCCCTCCCATTTCTTTTCTTATAAAAATTAACCATAAAAAGCCTCCAAAGAAAGAAAAGCCAAGCCAATAATAGAAACTGCCTAGGGCTCATTCCACATTCCAACCAGACACACTGTAACAAAGCGGGCTGCTGACACTTAAAGAGATAACAAGCTTATTGAAAGCGGAAGCCGCCTATCTGGACAGCTCCATTCATAAGCAAACAAATAGTACCTGCAGAAGCCCATTCAAGACAAGATCTTTCAAAACCCCTTGCAGAATTATCTGACCCAGAAAGCCCTAAGGAAAGTAAAAATGAGGAACCGCAAGAAAAACAACCAGATCTAAATAAACCTCCCTTAAAGGAGAAATCAGCGGCCAAATTGATGCCCCCTCTCTTGCAGAAACCTGTCCCTGGACACAGCAGGGGACAATTTGAATATGTCCTCACCCATACCCCTTTCTCCCCTGCTGACTTAGTGATATGGAAGAAGGACACTCCCTCCTTCCGATCAGACCCCCAAACAGTTATAAAAACCCTCAAGTCCTGTAGGGGTAAGCATGCACGCGCAGCAAACTGCCGTGTTTTGCACCCCCACAAATCTCATAATTCTATAACCTTTTGCTCCTCTACCCTTTGTCCCAATGAAGCAGCCAAAAGGTCACCCCCTTTTGACTTAATGCCTCACCTACCGAAACAGATATGCTTAGCTCCTTCTTCTATCTTCCTATCTTTTCCTGTCTTTGATCTTCCTGTGTTTGTTCTTTATCTAGTCTTTAACCATATAATATGTTACTAGAAAATAGTTGGTTAGATGAAAGAATTTTCCAGTGAATAAACTGTTGTCAGCATCTAATGGTTAAGCTTGTGTATGTAAAAAGAATATAAAAGCAATAAACAAGACAGAGGTTGTCAGCAGCTTCAGCTTCTGCTCAGCAGCTTCAGCCTCTGCTCAAGACTGATCATGATCTATGCCTCTTTAAGCATAGTCTCCCATGGTTTCAAAAACTCCCAAGTTTATGGATCCCCCTGTGGGCCAAACAGTGGGTATGTCTTAGTGACAGAAGGCACTGTACTTAATTGGAGTTTCAATTTCATATCCCGATGGGGCTTAAGCTTACCAAAGTTCCTTATGACACACTCAAGGGGGCTGAGGGCACATCCCTTCCTTTTATTCATTCTAACTGGTCTTCCTGGGGCTGAGCCCATGTGTTCAAGTCACTCACACCACTTGCACAGCCTGTTGGGCCACAAGAGATCCACTGACCTTTGGCTAAGATCAGTATCACGCCTAGGCCTGGTCAACAGCGGGAAATATATAAGTAGTAACCACAAACCACACACCACTCACAACCCGTTGGAGCATGAGAGTACAAAGTTAGCACCCCTTGCTTTCTAAGCACCCCCAGAACCCCCCAAAAGAGGGAGGGGGGCTAGGTGCGGCTGGCACAAACCCTTCCACCCAGCTCTGGTCAACAGTGGGAAATAATTCAAGGAAACAGACACACTTATACACACATACACACTCGCCCAGGCAAGCCGGTGCAACAAAGTAATGTATATCTGTGTGTTCTACCTTATTTTCAGCCCTCCTGAGTATGCAGGAATCAAGTAAAAGGCAACCAAAAAGAAGAAAAAACTGGTTCCTGTTAAAAACCACAGTGAAGAGTCAAGAAGGAGGGCACCTCCAGGAAATCCCAGAGCGCACTCAGTGCCTTCCCATTTCCTGAGCCTCCCTAGGACCAACCAAGCACCTATCCTGGAAGCCAGGCTCGCCAAAAATGATATGCAGGTTCTGAGATTTTGCTTGATAAAGAAATACAGGAAACCAGAAGTTGCCTTCAAGCTTTATGTTTTTATTCAGCTGAATAGAGACGGACTCCTCTAAATGAGAGGAGCAATGAATGACAAGAAATCCTTGTATTTATTCTTTCTAATTACATAAGCAACCCATCCAGCAAAGCTGACACACATAAGATAAAGATTTCACCCAGTAAGTCTGGCACACTGTAGATAAGAAGGGAGAAAGCAGAAGTAGCTAAACATGTTCCCGTTTGGGTGTTTCCCTAAAGATATCATATGTTCTCAGGTGGGTTTAGGACATTGGGTGTTGTCCTTTATGTCCTTTCATGACCCTGCATCCAGGACTCTGCAAGTGACCAAAGAGAGAGGGGCCATCTGTATGTATTCACAATTGATACTGTCCCCTAATTCCTGGTCATCACAGGGACCTGTATACAGACAGCAGCAGTTTTATGAGACAGGGAGAAAGGCTAGCTGGCCATGCCATGGTCACATTGGATCAAGTAGTAGAAGCAGCAGCTCTCCCTGCAGGTGCCTCAGCTCAGAAAACTGAAGTCATTGTCTTGATGAGGGCCTTGGAAAAGTCAGACAGTGCGGTTGTTAATATATTTACAGACAGTAAATTTGGGTTTTTTTGTGTTATACATGCACATAGGGCCTTGTGGAAGGGGTGTGGTTTGCTCACCGCTCAAGGCACTCCTGTTAAATATGGACAGGACATTTTAAGGCTACTGTATGCTGTTTGCTCCCCCATAAGGTGGCTGTCATGCATGTGAGGGCCCGTGTTAAGGTTGATACTAAACATGGAAGGGGAAATGCCTTGGCCGACCATACTGCAAAGTCTGCCGCTTCAGGTCCCCTGTCCCCTTGGTATGTGGGTGCGCTTGTACGTTCACATTTGCCTGTGCCGGCTCCAACATATATTTCACAGGATGGGCACAGAGCTTATAGACTGGATGCTGTTTATCATGGATGTAGGCTGGAGAAGGACAGGAAATGATAAGATAAGATAAGATAAGATAAGATAAGATAAGATAAGATAAGATAAGATAAGATAAGATAAGATAAGATAAGATAAGATAAGATAGATAAGGTGAGGTGAGGTGAGGTGAGGTGAGGTGAGGTGAGGTGAGGTGAGGTGAGGTGAGGTGATGATAAGCTAAGCTAAGCTAAGCTGAGCTGAGCTGAGCTGAGATAAGCTAAGCTAAGCTAAGCTAAGCTAAGCTAAGATAAGCTAAGCTAAGCTAAGCTAAGCTAAGCTAAGCTAAGCTAAGCTAAGCTAAGCTAAGCTAAGCTAAGATAAGATAAGATAAGATAAGATAAGATAAGATAACCTTACCTTTATTGTCATTTTTTTACTGTGGGCACAACGGCACACATCAAAAATGAAATTTAGTTGCCCGGTCTCAAAGTGAAACACATACATGACACACACCTAAAACATACTATGTACAACATATGTAAAGACCCACACCCCTACATATACATAGCAAATAAATATTAAATACTGTCCATCTTGAGTATATAACGGAAGGAGGAAGCTTGAAAGTTCACAAGGTTAATGCTGTATGGAATGAAACTATGGCTGAATCTGGATGTTCTGCTACGGATACCACGAAGCCTTCTCCCAGAAGGTAACAAGGAAAACAGGTCGTGAAGAGGATGTGTAGTGTTCCAGATAATCTTACAGACCCTGCTCAACCAACGCTTCTGTGCTATGTCCTGGATGGGAGGGAGGGAACGGCCAATGATCTTTTCGGCCATTCTCACCACTCTCTGCACCGCCTTCCTGTCTGAAGCAGTGATGCTTCCAAACCAGACTGTGATGTTGTATGACAAGATGCTCTCGATCGTCCCCCTGTAGAAAGTGGTCAGGACAGGGGAAGGAAGATGTGCTTTTCTCATGCAACGCAGAAAATGCAGGCGCTGCTGTGCCTGCTTCACCAGTTTCTCACTGTTGAGCAACCAAGCCAGCCTACTCGTTAGCTGCACATCCAGGAATTTGATGCCTTCTCCCAAAACATGAATTATGGGCCCTCGTATGAAAATTGCATGCCAGCACTCATTAGGGTTACTAGGCCATGGCTGAGTTTCTTATAAAGGACTATATTTGTCCTCGGATCTATAACAAGGCCCTCACAATGATCAAGCAATGTGTGATTTGTCAATGTAATAATCCTGTGGAAATTATTATGTTCCCCTTGGGGAGGCTTGGGGCTGGCCAGGCTCCTGCTAGTTTTTGGGAAGTTGATTTTACTGGATTGCCATGGACACTGGGTTTTAGGTACTTGCAAGTTTTTGTGGGTGCTTTCTCTGGATAGAATGAGGCCTTTCCCTGTCATACTAACAAGGCACATGAGGTGGTTAAGGCCGTCCTGAAGGAAATTATTCTGTTTTTCCTTCCTATACCAAGGCATTGGCTCTGACGATGGACCCCACTTTATCTCTACCATTACCCAGCAGGTGTCTCAGGCCCTAGGTATTGCTTGGCAGCTTCATTTGGCCTACAGGCCCCAATCTTCGGCACCCATGGAAAAGGCCTGTTCCCTTTTCAGATCATGTATGGTAGGCCCTTTCTTTGCTATTCTTCCTTACCTCTCTTCTCTTTTTGGAGACCAGGCCCTCAGGGAATATATGCACTCTCTTGCTTGTAATGTTTCTTCCATTTCTCAAGCTGTTCAGGCCCTCCATTATCCAGAATTGGATCATCCACTCCATCCTTTCCTTCCTGGTGGTTGGGTGCTTGTCAAGTCCTGGACTGATTCTGGCCTTTTGGTTGAATGCTGGAAAGGCTCCTTCGTTATTCTTCTCGCTACTCACACAGTGGTCGGGATTGCTGGGCTTCGTACTTGGATTCATCACACCTGCCTTCGCTCTTCTTCCCCACCACCCAATGCTGAGGACCACTGAGTTGCTTGGACTGTAGCCCCTGGTGCTGAGGATGACCTTGGGCTGGAGCTTTTGTTTCATGGACTATGTTGACCTGAATGCCAGGACATTTTGGTTGCTGCAATACCTGTGCCTTCTGGGCTTCTTCTCTGGCTATTTTCTCTCACCAGCTCTCTGCTTACTTGTGTCACAGATGTTGCTCCTCTCTGCCTTGGTTTCCATCTTGTACTTTGTTTAAATTGTTCATTTCTTTTCTGTTACTCTATGTTGTTTTTTTCTTCATACTCTGAGTTTCTCTTTCATCCTTCTTTCTTCTGTGGAGCTTGCTCTGCCCTTGTGAGGGGGATTATGGGGATTATGGGAAGGGTGGTCAAGTTCATGGTCAGGTTCTGGTCATGGTCAAGATATGTGACATGACTATGGGGACAGCTGCTATGGACTGGGATGGGTCAGATTGTACATTCTGACACACCCTCCAAGCATGAACTCTCCTGTTGCTTTGCCATAACCGGTGCCCCCCCCCCCGCCATATCTCGGCAAGGACGGTTTCTTCTTACCCATGGTTGGGAGAGTCCAAACACTGGACAGGACAACCCAAAAGCCCCTTCTCGAGTATCCCAACCTCAAAAGATAGCTCTAGGATTTCAGCCAGATGCTCCCCAAAACACTGATGCTGGACCTAAGTTCATGCCTGAAAAGCCTAAGGAGCTGCATACATCCTTCCCCATCTTTCCTAGTAACATGGAGGGGCAGAGTAGTTCCCAATTCCCCAGCCCCTCTTTAGGAATTTGGGGTTCCAACACCCATATGCAGAATACACCGGATTGGGTTAAACTCTTGAATGTAATGAACTGTTGGATTTCCACCCACATACCCCCAACTGGTACCCATGGATTGGTTATGGAAGCTACACCTCTGGGAGCCTCTATATTCAGCATGATCATTGTCACAAGGGGCTGGGCACTCCCTGGGTTTGGGGGCAGGAAAGCTGCAGATTGTTCAACTATACAGCACCCTGCAGCAGCTTGCCTTAGTCATTTTACTTCTTCTTCCAGATATAAGTTAGGGATTTATGCACCTTGCATGGTCACATGGAAGGTGAGTACTAGCATGTGGGATGGATGGCATAAATGTCATCAGACCTTTGGTCTTGACTACAAAAAGGACCCCTCTGCTCTTTGTAGTCTGTTTGCAGCAATGGGACTTATAGCTTATATGTCTGGTGTCAGAGCTTCTATGCCTGGGGTGTTAGAAGGCAAACAAGGCATTTATCTGGCTAACCACCCGGACTGGTGGTTTCTTTGTGGTCTGTTTGCCTACAAGTCTTTCACAGCTTACTGGTCAGGTACATGTACTATAGGAATGATCTTTTCCTCAGTTTGTATCATCTGACATAATGATTGGAACTTCACGCATCCGCAATCGACGGGACGAGGACCACATTGAGCATAAAGAACATATTGAACACCATCCTGTACCTCATGGCCTAGGAAATGCCATTGCACGAGCAATAATCCCAGCTATGGGGGTTGGTTTGAATTGTAAATTTATTATAGAATTAGGTGACTGGACAGAGGAAATGTTTAACCACACCATACAGGCATTTACACAATTCAATAAGGAACAGGGAGAAATAAAGGAAGTAGTGTTACAGAATTGCCAAACATTAGATATGGCACTGGCAGCAAAAGGAGCGCTATGTGCTTTGCTCCACTCAGATTTTTTTCACTGATTATCAAGTAAATATTAGTCACACCATCCATCTCATGGAAGGAGGAATCAAGAATTGCGCTAAGGATCTGGAGATTTTCACTGATGCTGTATAAGGAGTCTTCAGTAGTATATTCTCATTTCTTACTGGTTGGCTCCCGGGATGGGGATGGTTTAGGGAACTAGTTATTGGTCTTCACTTTGTGGTGTTCCTTGTTATCTTTTTCTGTTATATCTTTCACTACTTGCCCCTACTCACCTCTGCCTGCCCTCAACAATGTGATCCACGTACTGCAGAAGCTTATTCTGTGTCTCTCCAGTTTGATGATCATACTTCTGCGCACTGCTCAAAGAATGAAAGGGGGGATTATGTTGACCCGGAATTAGGAGACAGCATAGGAAGTATCAATTGTGAATATGTGCAGATGGCCCTGCTGTCTTTGGGCACTTGCAGAGTCATGGATGCAGGGTCATGAAAGGACAGCAAGGAAAATACCCAATGTCCTAACCCAACCGGGAACGTATGATGTCTTTAGGGAAACACCCAAAAGGGAACATTTTTAGCTACTTCTGCTTTCTCCCTTCTTATCTACAGTGTGCCAGACTTACTGGGTGAAATCTTTATTGTATGTGTGTGAGCTTTGCTGGGTGGATTGCTTACGTAATCAGAAAGAATAAATGCAAGGATTTCTTGTCATTCAGGGTTTCTCTCTTTTAAAGGAGTCCATCTTTGTTCAGCTGAATAAAAACATAAAGCTTAAAGGCAACTTCTGGTTTCCTGTATTTTTTATCAAGCAAAACCTCAGAACCTGCACAACAGAATGAGCCAAAGCGGCTGTAAGGACCCACTTCAACTAACCACCCAAGAAAGCAGAACTCTTGAAACAGGCATTGTCTCAAAAGGATACTTTTATTAGGGGTCAGTGACAGTAGGGAAGTCAAGGCAAGATCTGGGGAAAAGCCCGCTGAAACGGTATAGTTAAGCAAGCAATATTCCTCCTCCCACCAAAGTCATAATGTCCATTTGAAATCCAGCCAATCCACAGGTGGTCTGAAGAGCGGGTAACTGGCACAGTTGGCGCGCATCTCAAGGTCTTCTCCAGTTTTGTTTCTTTGTAACCGTCTCCCTGATAAGGGAGACACATTCCTTTCTCAAGGGGATAGAGGCAGGAGGAGAGAGTAGAAAGCGAAAGTTATCCCAAGCGAGAGTAAGCTCCCCCTCCCCCCAACAGAATGGCAGGCCCCAAAAGTAGAATATATATGCAAGGTAAAGAATAAAAGTTTCAAAATATACTAAATGGAAAAATATCAATGATGGAGATTATAGAAGCCATAAAAAGGCAAAAAAAGAGATAAGACTCTGGGTCCAGATGGACTTCCCGCAGAATTTTATATAGCATTACAAGATGTATTAAGTCTGACATTGAAAGAACTGTGTAATGAAATCTTGTTGGAGACTAAAATACCAAAGTCGTGGACTGAAGCTAATATTACTTTAATACCTAAAGAAGATACTGACCTTACACAAATAAAAAACTATAGACCAATATCGCTATTAAATGTGGATTATAAAATCTTTGCCTCAATAATGGCAGAAAGAATCAAGAAATTCTTGACTGAATTTATACACACAGACCAAAATGGCTTCCTACCTAAAAGACAGATAAAAAATAACAAGAATGATTTTGGATGTTTTAGAGTATTATGAAAACCATCCAGGGAAACAGATGGCATTAATATTTCTTGATGTGCAAAAAGCATTTGATAATCTGAACTGGCAATTTATGTTCCAGCAGTTGGTGGAAATGGACTTTGGGAAAAACTTTATAAATGCAATTCAAACAATCTATCATAAACAAACGGCTAGAATAATCTTAAATGGAGACTACACGGAAAATTTTGATATCAAAAAAGGTACAAGACAGGGATGTCCATTATCCCCATTGTTATTTATACTAACATTGGAAGTACTGACTAGAAAGATTAGACAAGATATAGAAATTAAAGGATTGGAGATAAAAGATCAAAAATATAAACTACAAGCCTTTGCAGATGATTTGGTTTTTATCTTGGAGGAGCCACTTGAAACAACTACTAAATTGTTGGAGAGAATAGAAAAGTTTGGAGAAGTGGCGGGTTTGAAAATAAATAAAGAAAAGACTAAAGTATTAACAAAGAACTTAAGAGATAAACAGAAAAGTCAACTTACAAAAAAGACAAATTTGCAAATAGTTAAAATAGTTAAATACTTTGGAATCTACCTAACAACAAGATGTGCAACATTAAAAGAAGACAACTATGAAAGATTGTTAAAACAAATAAAACTGGATTTGGAAAAGTGGAAAAATCTTCAACTGTCATTGCTAGGAAGAATAGCTACAGTGAAAATGAATATTTTACCGAAAATACTCTTCTTATTTCAAACGATTCCTGCAAAACTGGGAAAGGGCTTTTTTGATGACCTAAACGCAACAATATTGAGATTAATTTGGCAAGGGAAAAAAGCACGAATTAAAGTGAAAATGCTACAAGAAGCTAAAGATAGTGGAGGATTTGGACTCCCGGACTGGAGACTATATTATCAAGCAGCTATTTTACCATGGCTTAAAGAATGGATAACACTGAGAAACAAAAGACTATTGTACCTAGAGGGGCATGACCTACAAATTGGTTGGCATGCCTTCCTATGGTACGGTAAGAATAAAACACACAGATATTTCCAAAACCATTTCATAAGGAATGCTCTTCTTTTAGAATGGGAAAGAACAAAAGAGAAAATGTATATCAAGCTACCTGAATGGCTTTCAACAATGGAAGCTTTTGCTTACCCAAATTTAATTAACTATGACAAAGTCGTGACTTATAAAGATATCTTGGACAATGAAGGAAAATTGAAAGACAAACAAGATTTACAACGACAAGGTATTGACTTACCATGGTGGCCATATCTACAAATTCAAACAAGATATGAAAAAGATGTAAAGATAATGGGAATTTATAAAGAACAGACAGAATTTGATCAAATATTGTTAAAAACAGATGAAAACTTGATTAAGAAACTCTATAGATTTCTGCTAAATTTAAAGATGGAAGAAGAACAAGTAAAAGAAACAATGATAGCATGGGCTAAATGTTTTGGATATTCTATAGATTTGGAAGACTGGCAAAAACTATGGGATAGAAATATCAAATTGACTAAAGCAGTCTCATATAAAGAAAATTTGTATAAAATGTTTCACAGGTGGCATATGACACCAGTAAGATTAGCAAAAATGTTTAAAAATACTTTGAATAATTGCTGGAAATGTAAACAAAGGCCAGGTACTTACTATCATATCTGGTGGACATGCCCTAAAGCAAAAATGTTTTGGGGTAAGATACATACATGGTTGGAAAAAATGATTAAAAGAAAGATAGAATTTAAACCAGAACTGTTTTTGTCAGGAATATTAGGACCTAACTATGAGAAGGAGAATGAATATTTAATATTGCATATACTGACAGCAGCGAGAATAGTATTTGCCCAATATTGGAAAAATGAAAACTTACCAGCTGAAGAGGTTTTAATTAAGAAAATCTTAGAATGTGCAGAAATGGATAGATTGATCTTAGAGATTAAAGAGAAAGAAGATTCAGTTTACTTTAGAACATGGGATAATTTTTACCAATGGTTAGGAAAACAAACTAGTGAGAAATGAATGTGATATGTTATTTTGAATATATGTTAATAAGAAGAATGATATGCATTAATTAACTGATACTGTTTATGATTATTGTTTATTATACTTATTACAGTTACTTATTACTATATCAACTATTGTTAACTGAACATATGTAACCAGACAATAGTCTGTTTGCTAAAGATTGAAAATTTTATTGGGGGATAACCCCAATGTCGACCCCAACCCCCCCCAACACCAATCCTGATCCCAACCCCACCCTAAACCTTAATCCTTATCCCGATCCTATTCTATCCCCAACCCTATAAAACTCAATAAAAAATTAAAACAAAATTAAAACAAAAAGAATAAGGGTTTGGGGACCTGACATACAACCCCCCTAGAAGAACAGGAAATCCACCTAGAAAACAAAAAGGGAAAGGGAACAATAATACAAAAAGTCAATGAGGTTTATCAGGATGTTTAGAATGGAAACATTGTAACAGTTTAGGAGCTCTAATATGTTTCTTAGAAACCCACTAATTTTGGGCAAAAAGGAGATTCTTCCATGCAACAAGATACTGTGTCACCCCATGGTGTTTGCGAGGGTCTAAAATGTCTCTGATCTCAAAATGTTGTTCACCCTCAACCATGCCAGATAAATTTCAATATTATTGTATTCAGTTCATCAAAAAAGGCTTTTCCCAGCCTTACAGGGATCGTTTGAAATAAAACGAGTATTTTTGGTAAGATATTCATTTTCACTGTTGCTATTCTTCCCAACATTGAAAGTTGGAAGTTCTTCCACTTTTCCAAATCCAATAGAAATTAAAGGACTGAAGATAAAAGATGAAAAATATAAATTACAAGCATTTGCAGATGACCTGGTTTTTATACTAGAAGATCCACTGGAAACAAGCACTAAGCTTCTGGAGAAAATAGAAAAATTCTGAGGGAATGGTGGAGGGCAAAAAGGAGGCTCCTCGGGAGATGGAGGAAGTAGCTCCGGCCGGAGCAATGGGCCCTGCACCTGCATCAGAGTCCCAGGAGGCGCAGCCGGTAGTCAGGCCAAAGGTGACACGGCCCACGGTCCCTTTGGGTGAGCCCCAGGAGGCCACAGCTCCTGGAACGATGGGAGAGTGGTGGCAAAGTCCTGCGTTGGCTAACTTGGATACAGGACAAGTACGCACACCGAGTGCCAGGCCTTCCCTCATGGAATGGAGGGAGAGGCGTGTGACAGGGGATGAAGAGGAGGAGTGGAGTTACTCCACTGCCCCTGGTCAGTATATGATGGATGTGTTACAGGACCGGTTCGGCAAGGCTGGGTACCAAGGAGCTTCTTCGTGGCATAGCCGTGCGGCTACACGGGAGGCAGCCTCGTGGCAATGGGTGGACGTATCTTCAAGGCACCCCAAGTCAGCCCGGTTCCGGCTGAGCAGTCCGAGGCTACGATTGCCGTCAGCCCTGAGCGGTCCCGTGGCTGGAGGGCCTGTACCCGGTGCGTCATCCACACAACCCCAAACCGCGTGGCCAGGTGGGTCAGGGGGTGACTCATGGGGAGCGCCTCCGGGGAGAACACCAGGGCCACAGGGGACCAGGCCTGGAACCCAGAGCTTGCCAAAACCTGGCTGACACTGTCCGGGGCGTGGGTCAGCCCACGGCCCCGTGGGGTCCAGGGATGGCATGGGGTCCACCGCCCATACCTATATCATTTGATGGGAACCCGGATCGGCTAGCTATGTTCTTAAGCCACGTGATCAGTCACTTGGACCGATATGCCCATCTGTACCCATCCCAATGGGCGATGGTAGTGGCGGTTACGGCAGGACTACAGGGGGAGGCAGCGGCATGGGCCGCTAACCTCTATAGTGACCAGCTACAACAAAGGGATTCCTGCATATCGCATTCCCCAGACCGGTGGAAAGCTGCCAGGCCATCTGCCACTGAGGACTCGGGTGAGTGGAAATATCTGTCTGCAGCTCATAGTCGGTCAGTAGAATATTTGTAACATCTGTCAGAACCATGACACAGGCAACTGGCCAACTCTCTGAACTCCTCGGTGTACTCAGCAACTGGTCTCCTTCCCTGCTTCACTGTTTTGATCCACTCCTGGGCTTTCTTATCAGCCAGCCAGTCTTCAAAGCGTCTGCGGAGGGCGGCCATAAAACGGTTGAAATTTCTCAGTTTGGGTGCATTGCAATTATACAGAGTCACCATCCAGTTGGCTGCTCCCCCTTCTAGCGCCAGAGTGACCACTCAAACTTTCTTGACATCAGTAGGCAGTGTTCTCCCATAGATTTGCATGTAGGTGAACGCTTGTGCCAGGAAGTAACCCAGTCGCTTCAGGTCTCCATCAAACTTTACCCCAATTGGGATCAGTTTCACCTCGGCTGGCTGAGGTGCTCTGCCTCTGGCTGCTTGAGATGGATGATCCCGCCGCTGTGCTGCCTCTTGGGCTCCAGCCGCTGCCGTTTCGGGAACCTCTGGCTCATCCTCCTCCGTTCCCCCTCCGACTCTTCTTCCGACTCACGGCTTTCTTTCAACTGCATCTTAAATTCATCAAGGGTCTTTTTCACGTACTCCATCACAGCTTCCATTGGGCCCCCTTTCAGCTCCTCTTTCTCTCCGTCTTTCTCAGGAGGGGCAGGCTCTGGATTCCTTTTCTTTGCCTTCTTTTTTCCTCCTCTTCAGGTCAGGGTAACTTTGGGGGGGGGGTTCCTCCTATCCTTCCTTCTTACCAACCCTGAGTGACCATCTGGCTCAGTCTTCTTTGCCAGAAGGCCCAGATTCCTCCAGGTCCCTGGAGAGGCTTTCATCTGCTTTCAGGCAGAGATCTTCAGACCATTTCTCTGCCTGGAACTCCTCCATGTAGAAATAGTTTGCAACTCCCCCGGTAGGGCAGCAGCTTCTCCTGGTTGAGTACTATGCAGATCTTGCCTTATGTAAGGACCCACTTCAACTAACCACACAATAAAGCAGAACTCTTGAAACAGGCATTGTCTCAAAAGGATACTTTTATTAGGGGTCAGTGACAGTAGGGAAGTCAAGGCAAGATCTGGGGAAAAGCCCGCCGAAACGGTATAGTTAAGCAAGCAATATTCCTCCTCCCACCAAAGTCATAATGTCCATTTGAAATCCAGCCAATCCACAGGTGGTCTAAAAAGCGGGTAACTGGCACAGTTGGCGCGCATCTCAAGGTCTTCTCCAGTTTCGTTTCTTTGTAACCGTCTCCCTGATAAGGGAGACACATTCCTTTCTCAAGGGAATGGAGGCAGCAAGAGAGAGTAAAAAGTGAAAGTTATCCCAAGCTAATGCAAAGCTCCCCCTCCCCCAACAGAATGGCAGGCCCCAAAAGTAGAATATATATGCAAGGTAAAGAAGAAGGGTTTGGGGACCTGACAGCGGCACAGCGCAGGACTTGCTGTGAGAGAGTCCTCAGGAGCTGCAGGACTGCTTGCAGCAAGACAAAGGCCCCAGGATTGGCACTTCTGGCTCACCTGGAAGAGAAAGGAGGGGGAGGGGGCAGAGACAGGAAGGGATATAAAAGAAGGCACTTTGGGTGGGAGAGGGAGAGAAGAAAAGACTCCGGAGAAAGAGGCAGAAGAGAAAAGGCTTTTCTCACAGAAGCAGTGAGAGAGAGACACAGAGAGAGAGACAAGGATTTTGGAGGAACGTGTGCATGAGAATGGGAAGGATTTGGAGGAACGTGTATGTGTGAATGGGGAGGATATTGGAGGAACGTGTGTGTGAGACTGGGGGATATTGGAGTAACGTTTGTGTGTGAATGGGGAGGATATTGGAGGAACGTGTGTGTGTGAATGGGTAGGATATGGAGGAACGTGTGTGAGACTGGGGGATATTGGAGGAACGTTTGTGTGAGAATGGGAAGTGCCGGGTGAGCCGCGCTTTGCAGGACGAAGCGGGCAGACCTATGCTGGCAGGCCCGTCAGCATCAGGAAGGCTCCGAAGGAGGTAGCTGCGGGGGGGGGGGGGAAGTAGGAGGCTTTCCAGCAGGTGCCGCCAGGCCTGCAAACACGGCGCTGCCCCTCTGCTTTCCAACCCCGAAATTCTGGAATAAAGTTGGGCAGCCTTTGAGCGCTGCTGACAAGCTGGAAATCTGCTGTAGTCTTGGCTGCTGCCCCCTTCCTTGGCCGGGTGAGGCTGAAGGCCTCTGTCTTTGTGGCCATGCAGTTCTAAAATTGATGGGCTGCTGCTGGGGAGGAGAATCAAAATAGGGCAAAACAAGCATAGTCCACCATGGTTTACTGATTGCAAAGTTTTCCTCGCGTTTTCTTATCCCTTCCTGGGCTATTAAAATCACATTGGCAAGGTCTGTACTGAATACCTGGCTGCAAACTACTCAACTGGATTTTAGCCTAGCCCCTTGTGCAATCCCAGGCCACATTCTGGAGGTAAGAGGATGTAGTAACAGGAGAGATCTGCAAAATTGATTCGTTATTTATTCTTCTCTTTAGCAGCAATAACTACATTCTTTGACGACTTTGCTAGCAACCTGCAGACTGTGAACTTTCCTTTCCCCCTTGGGGAAATAATTCAGAAGTGCTAGATTTATTTTTCCTGCTAATTACAGTATACGTTGTTGGTTTTTTAAGGAGCTTATGAGAAAAAGATGTGTCTGAAAATTAAAGGATGTATAAATTGAGTTGTGAGACAGGAAAGGGAAGTACATGAACTTATGCACTTCCAGTTGCTGACAGGTGTACCACTAATATTCTGACTTGACACCTGCATGCTCTCAGGGCCCAAAGATCATCTTCATTCTTCATAGGGTGGTATTGTGGATTAACTAATTTTTTCTGGGTTCTGATTTTAAGGTGAGTATCCTGAGCTACAGAGGCCTTTGATCTTCTTCTTAAATACATAATAATAAAATAATGAGAACTAAAGGCTCAAAGGGAAGGCAGATTAGAAAGAGTGAGACCTTTTGGGGTCTTCAATTCCCTTTCTGTTAAGAGTTCCTTAATAAGGTTTCCTCGTGCTTCCTAACATCAATAAAGGTGGTTTTTCCAGAAAATATGTGAAGAGCTGTAATTAGTGATATAACTATGTTTTCTTTTTGGCTGTGTTTTAATTTATATATAATGTATGTTTAATCGAGGAGGGCTTGGAGAGGTAGAAGTGGCCAATATGGAGGCTGCACCTTGCCCTCCAAATCTCTGTCTCCCCTGCAGATCTCTGGAGAGGAGGAGGGGGTGGCAGGGGAATTGTGTGAGGGAAGGCTGCCCCAACAAGCCAGCATCCTTACCATGCACGATTGGAAATGGGAAGTCCCTTTCGAGAAGGGCCAGCCTCCCTTGTGTAGGACCCAGGAGCGCTGCTCTCCTGCCTCCTCCTCTTGGTCTCCAGAGATCTGTCAAGACAGAAGTCGGACTCGGAGGAAACTGCTTCCTGCAAACGTCCTCCACCTCCTGCTTTGCCAGGAGGGGGCACCGGACAGGGAAACACCAACGATGTCTGGGATTGGGAAAAGAACATCTCTTTAGTGTGCTATCCACACACACACACACAAGCACACACAAACATTCCAAGCTTGGAGACTAGCAAATTGCCAATCATGCCTGGGCTTGGGGAGAAGGCCCTCTCCCTCCTCTGTGGATAAAAGTCCCCAAATCTGGAATGTGGTATGTGTGTGTGCGCACGCACGCGTGTGCTTGGCTGCTAGCAGTTTGGGGAGACGAGGAGTTTGTGGGGCACCGAGTTGTCCCCACATTGAGTTAGCCAGTGTGACTTGTTCCGTTCTGACCCAGCTGTCTTGAGTCAGCTGTGTCCAGTGAGTGGCATTGAGCAGGCCACGCCCACCTGCTAGGCGACTGGTGGTACTTGAATATTGCCATATCCTAAAAGTGGTACAATCTTTGAAAAGGTTGAAAAGCCCTGTTCTAGTGCACCTTAAAGAAGGTAGAATTAGATTGTCTTTCAGGCTAGTGGTGTGCTTTTAAAGGCTAAATGCATACTTGTTATATTGTAAGCTGCTTAGAGTTGCTGTATTAGTGAGATCGGCGGCATAGAAATCCAATAAATAAATACACTTGTCAGTAGGGGGGTGAGAGATCATGCCAAACAGATACAGTATTATTTCATTTTTTGACTAAGTGACTAAATTAGTAAACCAGGGAAATGCTGTGGACATAGTATACTTAGACTTCAGCAAGGCATTAACAAAGTAGACCACAACCTATTTCTTGGTAAACTAGAAAAAGGTGGAATAGACAGCATCACCACCAGATGGATTTGTAACTGGCTGACAAACCGTACTCAACGAGTAGTTCTTAATGGTACTACATCTACATGAAAGGAAGTAAGCAGTGGGGTACCACAAGGCTCCGTCTTAGGCCCAGTACACTTCAATATCTTCATCAATGACTTAGATGAGGGAATAGAAGGGGAACTCATCAAATTTGCAGATAACACTAAGCTGGCAGGAATAGCCAACACCCCAGCCCAGAAGACAAGCTCAGGATGCAAAACGATCTTGACAGACTTGAACAATGGGCCCTATCCAACAACATGAAATTTAATGTGGAGAAAAACAAGGTTTTACACCTAGGCAAGAAAAACCAAAGGTAAAAGTACAGATTAGGTGAAACCTGGCTCAAAAACAGTAACTGTGACAGGGACCGTGGAGTCCTAGTGGATGATCACTTAAACATGAGCCAGTAGTGTGCGGCAGCAGTCAAAAAAGCTAATACAATCCTTGGTTGTATAAACAGAGGTATAGAATCAAAATCACGTGAAGTATTAATACCGCTTTATAAATCCTTAGTAAGACCACACCTGGAATACTGCATCCAGTTTTGGTTACCACATTACAAAAAAGATGTTGAGACTTTGGAAAAAGTGCAAAGAACAACTAAGGTGATTAAGGGCCTGGAGACAAAAACATATGAAGAATGGTTGCACAAATTGGGTATGGCCAGTCTAGAGAAAAGAAGGACTAGGGGTGACATGATAGCAGTATTCCAGTATTTGAGGGGCTGCCATAAAGAAGAGGGGGGTCAACTTATTTTCCAAAGCACCAGAAGGCAAGACAAGAAACAATGGATGGACACTTCCAGTGAAGACATGGCCGGCAACTGACACGCCCTGAGAGTCTCCTCTCTCTGGACTGTCATTTTTCCAACTCACCAACAGAAGGAACAGGCTTCCTCTTGTTTATTTGACCCTCCTGGATTAGGGAGTGTCCCAGAATCATCCCTCAAGATTCTCTGGTAAGCTGAAGCTGGGAGACGGGGCAGAAATCACATCGGAGTTGGATAAACAGCCATTTTGAAATTCATTTTTCAAATGGACAATAAGCTATGCCCTTCATTTCTTAATCAATTTATGAGATTATTACCTTTATGAGCTAAAAGAGACTCTCTTTAACTACAGCCTAATACTCCTTTTTCAAGCTGTACACCATTTTTGAGACTGAAGGCAGCCAAAAGAAGGAAGCATGGAGTACTTTTTCTTTTGAAATATAAGGATAAAAGCTGTGGCTTTTAATTTACTATTTTAAAAATAATTTGTAGTCTTGTAGTGGGTGGTGTTGGTGGTTGAAATTTTCTGATTTTTATGAACTCTGATTGGTCAGAAAAAGGAGAGAAAAATAAATAAATAAATAAATAAATAAATAAATAAATAAATAAATAACATTTTTGAACACTAGAGGGAGCTGAACTTAAACATGAAGACGTCTAACTCTGAGCAGGAATCTGTTATTAAAGACATTAAAGACATTTTTCAAGTCTATACAGAAAATCAAATATAAAATAAACTCTCTAGGGTTTAAAGATGTTAACGATACAGAGGAGATTAAAAAAGAAGACTATCAACTCACTGTAGGAAACTATCAACACACTGTGTCTACTCTACAAATGCTGGATAACACAAATAACCTAACTGTACCTTTGGAGTATAAATTTCTATTATGATGATGGTTTGAATAAAAGCTTCCCAGTGCAACTGAAACAAGAGTGTCAAGTAAATTCACAACTCTTAAGAGGTCAAGTTTGGGTTTTTTTCCTCATGGACATCAACAAAGTCGAGAATTCTTTGAGAAAAAAAGATATGATTGACATCTTAGAGATGGAAACTTTACAGGCTGAGAACTCCTTGAAGAAAAGTGACACCCTTGAGAGGAAAAAAAATCATTCTATGAAGACAAGCTGGAGGGAGTGACTTAAATTTAATGTGATTTAATTAGTTAGGATGGATTTTTATAAGCTTTGACATATGTATTGAAAGAAAGCATTAAGGTAGCTTTATATGTATAAAATAAGTTTGTAAATGTATGCCCTCTGGGGTTTTTTTTTTGTTTTTTTTGGTTTTGGTTTCTGTTTGTTTGTTTGTTCCTTCTGTAATACTGTGAAAGCCCTAATGTAGTTGTGTGTTTTTGGTTTAAAATGAAGGGTTTTTTTTTGTTTTGTTCTGTTTCCATATTTATATATAATATTTGAGTATTGCTTAAAGTTAGTAAAATATCAAGACTAGAGAAAGTGTTTTCTCCCTTTAGGTGTCAACTCTACAAATGAGCATGGCTGCAGCCATTTTTCCTACTCATTTTCGGTTGCCACATAGAGCGGAGGGAGGGGGGTTACCCAGGTGCTTCGCTAGTCTAAATAACTTTTGTTCTGTGGGAACCAAAGTCATCGGCTGCTCCCGAGACTGCAGGCTGGGTGTTGCGTAAAAAGCCTGCCAAGAAGATGTATTGGGGAACGTATTTGCTTGCATAGTTTTAAGGGAGGGATTTTTTTAACTTTGTATTGGGGAATTGTTACGTGTGTCTCCAGACTTGGTTTCACTTTTGACGTGCTGATACTTTGTAACTAATAAACATGTTCTTTGAGGAATTTGCAAGCCTCGGAGTTCTGCTTTATTTATCTCTGTCGGAACCATGACATTAAACCAAGTCTGGAGACATTAAAAAAAAGATTGAATCTATATAGAGGACTCTTTTAATATGAATTAGGATAAAGATTATTGAGTCAATAGAGGTATATATTATTCTCCACAGCAATGAGAAGCAGAGATATTCAAACTGACCCTTTTATCCAAAGATGAGAATATATTTAAACTAGCTTCTATTTTGAAACTACTTCCAGATTTTGTGTTTGCAATGAAAAAGAAAATGAAAAGTTGATTTTGCTTTTGTTAATCTGATACAGTAGGTTAATTGTTATAGAAATGGTTTGTACTGTACATACTGTTGTGTAAAAGCAAAAAGGTGTGACTGTAATGTTATCTTCCACTGTGCTAAAGAGAGTCGGAAGTTGGTGCCTTTTTCTTTTCTCTTCTTTTCTCACACTACCTTTTTTCTTTTCCCTTCCCCCCTTTCTAATTTTCTATTATTTTTTAAATTTCTCTTTGTATTTTATATTTTGATGAAACAATAACAAATATTTTTTTAAAAAAGAAACAATGGATGGAAACTAATCAAGGAGAAAAGCAACCTGGAATTAAGGAGAAACTTCCTAACAGTGAGGACAATTAACCAGTGGAGCAGCTTTCCTTCAGAAGTTGTAGGTGCTTCATCACTGGAGGTTTTTAAGAAAACAAACCAACCAACCAACCAACCAACCAACCAACCAACCAACCAACCAACCAACAAACAAACAAACAAACAAACAAACAAACAAACAAACATTTTGACCGCTAGAGGGAGCTGAAGTTAAACATGAAGACGTCAAATTCTGAGCAGGAATCTGTTATTAAAGACATTAAAGACATTTTAAAAAAACCATGTATTGAGTTTTATAGGGTTAGGGAAGAAATAAGGTCGGGGTAGGGGTTGGGGTTTAAGGTGGGGTTGGGATCAGGATTGGGATTAGGACAGGGTTAGGGTCAACATTGGGGTTATCCCCCAATAACATTTTAAATATTTGACAAACAGACTATTGTCCGGGTACATATGTTTAGCTAACAATAGTTAATATAGTAATAGATAACTGTAGTAAATATGATTGGTAATCATAGACAGTGTTAACTAATCAATGCATAACATTCTTCTTACTAGTATATATTCAAAATAACATATCACATTAGTTTCTCACTAGTTCGTTTTCCTAATCATTGGTAGAAGTTATCCCATGTTCTAAAGTAAACTGAATCTTCTTTCTCTTTAATCTCTAAAGTCAATCTATCCATTTCTGCACATTCTAAGATTTTCTTAATTAATACCTCTTCAGTTGGTAAGTTTTCATTTTTCCAATATTGGGCAAATATAATTCTCGCTGCTGTCAATACATGCAATATGAAATATTCATTCTCCTTCTCATAGTTAGGTCCTAATATTCCTAACAAAAACAGTTCTGGTTTGAATTCTATCTGTTTTTTAACCATCTTTTCCAACCATGCATGTACCCAAAACGTTTTTGCTTTAGGGCATGTCCACCAGATATGATAGTAAGTACCTGGTCTTTGTTTACATTTCCAACAATTATTTGAAGTATTTTTAAACATTTTCGCTAATCTAACCGGTGTCATATGCCATCTATAAAACATTTTATACCAATTTTCTTTATATGACACTGCTTTAGTTAATTTAATATTTCTATCCCATAATTTTTGCCAGTCTTCCAAATCCATAGAATATCCAAAGTTTTTTGCCCAAACTATCATTGTTTCTTTTACTTGTTCTTCTTCCATCTTTAAATTTAGCAGAAATCTATAGAGTTCCTTAAACAAGTTTTCATCTGTTTTTAACAATATTTGATCAAGTTCTGTCTGCTCTTTATAAAATCCCATTGTCTTCACATCTTTTTCATATCTCGTTTGAATTTGCAAATATGGCCACCATGCTAAATCAATACCTTGTTGTTGTAAATCTTGTCTATCTTTCAATTTTCTTTCATTATCCAAGATATCTTTATAAGTCACGACTTTTTCTGGGGGGCCTCAAAATCGCTCCGTGGCCATGCATCCTAGCTCCGGAGGCTTGGAAAAGGCCTCTGGAGCCTGGATCTATGGTTGCAGAGTGATTTCGCGCCCCCTCCCACAGCCGATCCGGGCTCCGGAGGCCTTTTCCAACCCTCTGGAGCCCGGATCGGACCGCTGGGGGGCCAAAAATTTGCTCCGCGGCCATGCATCTGAGCTGGGGTGGGCTGGACTGTCTGGGCGCGGAGCCTCCTCACCGCTTCTTCCCCCACAGACATCGGGAGTGCCCACCCCACCTACCGCTTGTCCCGGGGCAGCTGCTGCCATCCAGCACTCTCCAGCCTGTTCGCAGCCAGCTGGGCGCGCCGAGCTCAGGCCTCGGGTGTCGAGCCCCATGGGCTCGACATTAAAGGGAGGGGGGAGGGAGATAACGGGAGGACGCCAGCGATGATGCCAAACAGCTGAGGGATTCCCCGGCTCAGCGCCAGACAGCTGTTCGGCACAGGAAACCCAACGGAGGCCGGCAGTAGGAAGTTGCCTGGGGAGTAGCTAAGCCACTGAACGGCTGAAAGGCAGGGACGACACCCAGGGAGACGCTGGGGATGGTCCTACCTGCTTCACGAAGCCGCCGAACAGCTGAGCAGCCGCGCCTCCAACAAACAGCTGATTGGAGCAGAAATGACACCTGGCAGCAAGAACTGAGAGGAGAGGAGAGCCGGGGGCCTGCGCTGATGCTTTTCAAGCTGAGCACCGGATGCTGACTAGCTGTTTGGGGGGGGGTGGAGTTGAGGGGATGGATTGTATGTAAGGTGCTGGGAGAAGGTCACTCCCAGTGCTAACTTTGTTTGCCGTGAATAAACGCTGGTCAGACCGTTCCAGTTTTGCCAGCCACCTTGTCGTCTACCACTTGCTTTTTGTGGAAACCAGGGGTTGGTAAGGGCGCTGACAGAAAGTTAGCGCTCATCTTTGTTTGTCCCTACCCATTACCCTTGTGCTCTATTCTGGGAATGGCTGAGGGTACACAGGAGGTGGCACCTGTGGGTGAAGGAGGAGAGCCAGTTGAGGTGACAGCGCCAAGTCCTGATGTGGGAACTGAGGATGCCCAGCCGGTGGTGCAGCCTAAAGGGCGTGAGGCTCGACCTGCGGGTCCGGTGAGCGATACACCGATGGTTCTGAGGTTGACGCAGGATGCAGGGCCCTCAGGAGACTGGTGGCATAGTTCAGCTGTCACCAGCTTGGCCACCGGCCAAGTACACACACCGGGTGCTTTGGGCCCCATGATGGAGTGGAGAGAGAGGCGTCTGACGGATGATGATGTCGGAGACTGGAGTTATTCCACGGCACCAGGACAACACACAATGGATGTTCTGAGGGAAAGGTTTGGTGAGGCCGGGTTCCAGGATCCTCCCTCATGGCCAAGGTGGGAGGTGGGACCCGAGACGGCTTCATGGCCATGAACTGAGACCCAGCCAACCCAGTTGGGGCCAATCCGGTTTCGTTTGGCCAGCCCGAAGTTGAAGTTAGGGGCTGGCCACGTTCCTGATACCCCTCAGGTGAGAGGCCCTATTCAGGTTGTACCAACAGGACAACTGTGGGCTGCATGGGAAGGCAGGTCACTGATGGATCCCAGTAGAGCCCCCACCGGGCATCCGGTGCCAGTGGTTGGATCCTCGGCCTGGTGGGGAGTAGGCCCCGGGGAACAGCGCTCCCCACCTGTGGTTGACACTCTACAAGGTCCGGGTTGGCCCTTGGGCCCATGGGGCCAAGGGATAGCCTGGGGTCCTCCACCATTGAAGGCGACGTTTGATGGGAACCCGGACCGTTTGGCAATGTTCCTGGGTCAGGTCATTAGCCATTTAGACCAGTACGCTCGCTTCTACCCATCCCAGTGGGCAATGGTGGTGGCAGTAACTGCAGGGTTGCAAGGCGAAGCCATGGAATGGGTGGCGGATCTCTACAGTGACCATGCTAGAGAATTGGCCAACACCGGCCTATTCCTGGAGGCTCTACGATCGTGTTTTGAAGACGTCTCACAAGTCCGGTGGGCTGAGGGGGAGTTGCTGGCACTGAAGCAGCGAGGCCGGTCCACAGCCGAGTATGTATGTGAGTTTTGGCGGGTGGCCGGCAGGCTGCGGTCCTGGCTGGAACGTCTGCTGGTTCACCAATTCCAGGCAGGCTTGGACTGAGACCTGCGCCAGGCATGTGTCTTCCGAGGTGTTCCAGGTCAGCTGCAAGACTGGTTTCGTGTGGTGGTGGACCTGGATGCAGGCCTGCAGGAATTCTGGCCAAAGGGTGAGGGCCCATCGGTGCCACGCAGGATCATGGAGAAACCAAGGGACAAAGGATGGAGGACCCAGGGCCCTGGTCTGGGTTCTTCTGGGGCCAATCCCCAGTCGTCATTCAGGTGTTTCCGATGCAACCAGCCAGGGCATCGGGTAGTGGAGTGCCCAGTCCCCCCTCCAGATGGAGACTGGAGGGGAGCGAGAGCCGAGGCTGCCCGGCTCCTCTGCCTGAGGTAAGCCACGCTCAGCCCGCAGAAGGAGGAGTGGGATGGAGGAGGAGGGCTGGCCAGGGACGGGTGCAGCGCTGCCCACGGGGGGAATCTGACCAGCCCCAGCCTGGAGGGGGGAGGAGAGGCCGAGAGAGCCCGAAGGGAGGCATCCCGGCACGCCCAGCTGGCCGGCGCTGGGCTGGAGACGGCAGCAGCTGCCCTGGAACAAGCGGTAGGTGGGGTGGGCACTCCCGATATCTGTGGGGGAAGAAGTGGCGAGGAGGCTCCGTGCCCTGTCCAGCCCAGCCCTGGCATGGCAAGCGAGGCAGCAGCCCCATGTGCATCCCCGAGTGCGAGCACACCCCCGCCCTGCCAGGCAAACGGAGCCACGGCATCTGTGGCAGAAGAGTGCAGGCGGGCAGTGGAAGGCATGAGGAGCCCCGATCCCAGAACAGCCCCTCCCCACTCTCCTCCTCCCCCCTCGGAACAAGATCTTTCCAATAGCAGGCAGTGAGCAATGGGGTTAACCTCCAATTATGCAGTAACAAGCACCTTTAACTCCCCACTATAACCTTCCAAGTAAGATACAATCAGTATTGCAGTTCCCAAGTTCCTGGCCATGTGCTGCATACTTTTCAGTTATTCACTGCAGGAAGCCACTGGGTGAGGTCATTCAACAGCATACGATGCAGATCCTGTTTTACATCACTTCCCCAGGTCAGATAAGTGATGCCATTAAGGTGCTTACCCAGTGCCTAGAGCACGGGTGTCAAACTCGATCGTGTCCCGTGACATATTGTGACATATTGTGATGATTTTTGCCTTTGTGGAGCCGAGGTGGGCGTGGCCTGTGTGTGACACATCCAGCCCATTGGCCGCCAGTTTGACACCCCTGGTCTAGAGGCTATAAAGGTCTGAATTGGGAGGACTCGGGTACGACTCAACAGAGAATGGAGTGTCTCTGAGTTTTGGGGTCTATAGTTTTTTCAGCAGGCATTGTACTCACTCACATTTTTATTTACTCCATGGAGTACTCTTAATGAGAGAAAGGGTAATGCCTACCACTTTATTTTCAGGGCTGAATGTTGAAAACTGGTTCAGTAGCTTTTAGAAGTATAATGTGTATGTTGTCTAGAATTATTTTTATGATGGAGGTAGCATACAGATATTACTCAGAGATAAATAAGTTGTTCTGGTGGATAAGGGTATCCATGTGTTGAAGGTCTAGAAAAATTTTCAGGTCCAGTCCAAGCCAGGAGTAAACAAAATGGAGGTTAAGACGCTGGAAATAAAATGGAGGCTGCTTGGGAAAGAAGGTTCTTGTTTATTTAGTTGCCAGAAACTTCAGTGACAGAGCATGTTTCTGGGGTGGCTGACCAAATGGAGGTGGGAGTGGTGGATTTTTATACCTTCTTGGGCTTTGTATTTGAGGTTGTTCCTGTTCCTGTGCAATGTACTTTGAGCTTGAGTGTGCCCTTTTGGTATGCTAATTGTGAGGAATAAAAATTCAACTCCAAGGGTGTTGGAAAACAAAACAAGTTTTATTAAAGCTTTTGCAAAAGCTGGTGTACCCTTCTATATGCAAATAAAGGGCCAAATTGAATGAATTTCTGCATAGGTTTTTATACCCTGTCCCGTGCATCACGCCACATCCAATTCAAACCCAGTTGATAGGTTTAAATTGGTCAAATGCTTTCCATCCGCCTAACAACCATTACAGTTACCAAACCTTCCAATTATTAGATCAAAAGCCCCCTTTGTTCCTGTCTTCCCTCCCTTTTCTGTGGCATGATTTGTAACATCCTGCTAACTAAGGGTGTAGCTTATCTACAAGGTGAGCCTGTCAACCTAAACTGGATAATTGCAATTAAAAAGGATTTATATCTTCACTTATTTATCTATAAAAATGCCTGATTTTCATCTAGAAGCTATGCGTGTAACAGAGTTCATGCTTCAGTTAAACATGGCTGCACTTTGGTTCATAGGTATACTTTAAAATACTAACTCTAGGCAGTTTTTATAAAGAATTAACCTTATATAAATGAATAATATGTTATTCATAAGCTATATGCTATTCTACAATAGTGTGCACTATTCTAAAAATATGTTTAAAATTTTTAAATTGAGAGTCCACATGATTAATTTTTTGATTCATTTTATCAAGGTCACTTTTCATCTCCTCATGGTTTCTCGTTGTAGCTGCCATGTTGGTAGTAATTGCCTCTTGAATTGCTTGTAGCGTTGCTTGAGTTTCTTTTTGAAAGTTATTAGCCTTTTCTTGTTAGAGCATTGTATCAATTGATCTCTGATAAACTGGACTTGGAGAAGAAGAGGAGGGAGCAGAAGTTACTTTTTTTCCAACTTTAGATAGATTTGGGACGCTCATCTTTATCTTTTAATCATACTTTATAATCCACCAAGTAGATCAGAATTTGTAATCCCATAGGCTCCTAACAAATAGGATAGGTAAATAATAAAAAATAATAAGTAATAAAAACAACAAAAGAAAAAAAAGGAAAAAATATACCAAAATTTGTAATCCAAAGTGATTTGTTAGTAGAAATTTCTTGTTATTCACTCTGTCAAAACAGCTTATAAAAATTCCAGGTCAAGCTGTATTTGTAATCCAGGGAAGTCAGATGACTTCAAAAACAACTTTTATTTATAATTGTAATCCATCCTGTAGAAAAGGGCAATCCAAAAAGATTCTTCTCTTTTCCAGCCACAATCTCCAGGACTATAAATTCCAAGGACATCAAAGAGTTTAAACTATAAGCTGTGTCTGGGCATCTAGCCAGGTTTTAGGGCTCCAGTCAAAACAGCTTAATAAGATAAAAAAAATGCAAGGTTAAATGTAGTTCTTAGTTTTGCCACTAGATGTCATTAGATGTCCATTCCTGCCAAACTTTAAAAAGTTTAAAAAAGTAAAATCTGATGGTTTCCAAATAAGGAATAAAAAAAAAGATTTATAAATTCAAAAGTTTCCCAAATTATCCTTCTTCTATCCCTCAATTGTCTTCACAATGTTGTTATAAGTCAGTTTTAATTTCCCCCAAAGCTTAAACTGCCGCTTATAGTTCAGGAGGGAGAGGTAAAGAACCCCCCCCCCCTCCCTAAAGCTTGGGGATTTCTTGCTTTTCAGTTGTAGAGAGGTAAGGAAAGTAGTCTCGGACTTCCGGTGGTGACAGCTGGCATCGCATGGCGGCTTTTTTAGCCGCCCGTCCGGGAGCGTGTAAAAGCTTGAAGAGACAGCGTCTGCCAGCTGTCTCTCAGCTAGGAACCTCGTCCCTCGGGCAAAGAGGGGGAGGTGAGTGAGTCCGGATAGGGCTAGAGCTTCCTTTTGCCCCGGTTTTGTCTTAATCCGGGATGAAAGATGCTAGCTCGCCCGGAGTCTGGACAATCTCCGCGCCCCGAGACGCCTTCGCTCCTTGCTTGTGGAGCGAAGCCAGATGCAGCTCCCACCTCTGTGAT
>NW_015389451.1:96524-108306 GCF_001527695.2 Protobothrops mucrosquamatus | reverse complement strand
AGAGTGGTAGGAGGAAAGAGGAGAGGTTGTGGGGTTAGGGGGAGGAAAGAGAGGGAAAGTGGATAAGGGTGGAGGCAAGGCGGAGACTGCCGGGAGTATTCGGAAATATTTTGAGTAAAAATCTTTTTTCTTTTGTGGTGTTTGTAGATGCATCATTTGTATTTGTTGTTTAATTCAAAATAATAAAAAATTTTATATATAAAAAAAGAAAGTAGTCTCACCCAGATCAGCTGTTTTGCTTTCCACTTGTTAGTGTTCGTTGTCTCCGACGATCAGTGGCTTCTGGTTGACCACATGGGTGTGGTCAGCCTTTCTTCTTGCCGGTCCCAAGGGCTACTTTGGATCAAGCGGGTCAGCTACCGCTGGCCCGCGATCTACAAAGTTTCGCCCTTTGGCCAGTCACCTCTACGGGGCGACTTTCGGTCCTATTGGACCCCCCAGCTGGTAGAAATCGGGCTTAGGGAACAGAGCCTCGTTCCCCTGTGCCCGTGTTGATGCGATGTCATCGGAAACCTCAATTTCGAGAAAATCTTAACCAGTAAGAATGCTTTGAATATTGTGGGGAAAACAAATTTAAATAAAAATTCTATAAACAGGATCTATGACAAGCCAATCAAGATGATCAATTAGAAAAGAAGCTTTATATTGATGTGGTTATTATTTGCAGAAACATGAGAAAAATGTCTATATTTAATTGTCATTTATTCAAATAATAAGAACTGTATTAATTTAAGGTTGGCAAAACAGAATATTATTGGAAGAAGAGAAAATCAAGCAAAGCCATTATATGGACTATAGAATTATAGAAATTAATTGTTATTTATTGTTTTTTAAATACTAAACCAGACAACACGCTGTTTACCAAATATTAAGGTGATTATGTTAAAAATCAATAAAACATATTTTAAAAAAATATTGAGCCTATCAGACCTGCTTAGGGGACAGTTTCCTCGGGGTCCTTAATGCCTCCAGGTTCTTATGGTCCATCCACACCTTGAATGGAATCTTACTAACCTCCCAAAACTGCCTCCAGGTCAGAAGAGGCCATTGGACGGCATAAGCCTCCTTCTCCCAGATGACCCAACGCCTCTCAGTATCAGATAACTTGTGAGATGTGTAGGCACAGGGTTGCAGCTTCCCCTTTTTATCCCTCTGGAGTAAGACAGCCCCCACTGCCACATTGCTGGCATCTGCCAGCAAAGTCACTTTAGCTTCTCGAAAGCCGCTTGGCATTTGATGGACCAGTTTAATGGTTGACTTGGTTTGGGCTTCCCTTCCCTTCCCGTCTTGAGCAAATTGGTGATAGGCAGGCCTATCTGGGCAAATGTGGGGATGAACTACCGGTAAAATTTTGCAAATCCCAGGAAACTCTGTAACTGTCTCCTGGTTCGAGGGGCCTCCCATTCCAGAATTGACCTCACCTTACCTGGGTCCATTTACACTCCATCCTGAGAGATGAGATACCCCAGGTAGTCTAGGCTGCTCTTGTGGAAGTCGCATTTAGATAACTTCGCGTACAACAGGTCTTTACGCAACTTCTCAAGTACTGCCCTCACGAGCCTCACATGATCTTCCGTGGTCTTGGTATAGATTACTGTAGAATGTCAGCCAAGTATACCAGCACCCCTTTGTACAGATACTCATGCAGACCCTTGTTTATTAACTGCATTAATACTGCTGGTGCTTCTAGCAACCCAAATGGCATTACTCGAAATTGGTAGCATCTCAGAGGGCAGTTAAATGCAGTTTTCCATTCATCTCCCTCTTTAATCCTCACTCAATAATAAGCTTCTCCCAAGTCTAGTTTGGTGAAAATCTTCCCCTTGGATAGGTAACCCAGCTTGTCCCTCATGAGGGGGAGGGGATACATGTTCTCTACGCAGATACAATTCAGTCCATGGTAATTTTTTTGGCAGATGCACTATCACAAATGCCCCAATATAATAGCAAGCGGGGGGAGGTGGTACAAGCCATTATGCCTCCCTTTAGACAAGCGGCGTCGTAGGTGGTTGCACACAACCCAGCAATCGATCTAGTCCAGGAGCTACATAAAGCAACCCAGGACGATCCCTGGTTACTGGACCATCAAACCCTGCTGACCAGGAGGGAGGGGTTGGCCTGGAAGGGTGACAAGCTATATGTCCCACAGGCCATAAGATCAAAAGTATTACAAAGGTGCCATGGTGTGAAACAGGCAGGGCACTTTGGGTTTCTTAGAACCCTGCACCTGGTGAGACACCAATTCTGGTGGCCGCGGATGAAGGCAGACATAGAAGCCTACGTTCGAGGCTGCCCTGTGTGTGCCACCACAAAACCCCATACCGGGACGCCTCCTGGGTTACTGCAAAAAGTGGCGGACCCGACCCGGCCATGGGAGGATATCGTGATGGACTTCATTGTGGAGCTGCCAGAGAGCCATGGTTACACTGTGATCTGGACAATAATCGACCTCTTTTCCAAGCAAGCCCATTTTGTTCCATGTAAGGGGTTACCATCTGCTCGTAAGCTTGCCAAGCTGTTCATCACACAGGTGTACCGCTTGCATGGGGTGCCCCAACGAATCATCTCAGATTGGGGGGTGCAGTTCACGGCCCGCTTTTGGCGTGAGTTCATCCGTTCCATCGGGTCGTCCCAAGGACTCAGCTCGGCTTACCATCCCAGTACCAACGGGCCGGCAGAACGGGCCAACGCGATGGTGGAGCGATATCTGCGCTGCTACGTCTCTTACCAACAGACAGACTGGGTTGAACTACTACCATTCGCGGAAGTAGCATATTATAATGTGGTGCATAGCAGCACCGGTTTCGCACCCTTCCGGGTGGTACATAACCTAGATTTTGTCCCAGTCTCCGAATGTTCACAGGGGGACCCCTACCTCTATCAACCCTATGATTGCATATCTCACGTTGGGGGGGGTTGCGGAAATGTGATGAAAGCCTTAGGAAGAGCAGAGGAGGCCTCAAAGGTGCAGGGAAACAAGAAAAGGAAGCCCCAAAAGCCTTTTCGGGTGGGGGACATGGTATACTTGTCGACCAAGTACCTATGCCTGCGGGTGCCCTGTAAAAAACTAGGCCCGAAATATCTAGGGCCGTTCCAGGTCACGCAGGTTATCAATCCAGTAGCCATACAACTAAAGCTACCCTGGTTCCTGGGGAAGATACACCCAGTTTTCCATTGTAGCCTACTGAAACGGGTGGAGGGGACCTCCTTCAGAACCGGGAAAAGGGTGCCGGGCCCTGTCACAGGGGACCATTATGAGATCCAAGAGATCCTGAACTCCCGGGTCTGACAGGATCGGCTACAGTACCTAGTACGGTGGAAGGGATACCCTGTTACAGAGGCATTCTGGGTTGGGGAAGCGGACGTCCACGCTCCCCGATTATTGAGGAAGTTCCACCGGCAGTGTCCCAGTAAGCCAGGAGGGGGGTCAGAGGAACCGTCCGCTACAGCGGGTGCTTGAACATATGTTTCTCCTTGCCTTCCAGGTGGAGCCCTGGTAGAAGGGGCTGCCTGTCAAGCCCCTGGGCTCGACATTAATGGGAGGGGGGAGGGAGACAGCTGGGAGGCTCCACGGCTTGGCGGCAGGCTGGTGACGATGCCAAACACCCAGGGAATCCCTCGGCTCGACTGCCGAACAGCTGAGAGGCTCCTCGGCACGGTGCTAGGCTGGCGACGTCGCCAAATGCCCAGGGAATGTCTAGGTTCGACTGCAGAGCAGCTGTTCAGCACTGGAACCCCCAACAGCAGCGAGCAGCAAGAACGGCACCCGGGGAAAAGACGGGGGCGGTCCTACCTGCACTGCCACGCCGCTGAACAGCTGAGCAGCCGCGCCGCCGACAAACAGCTGAGTGGCGTGGAAACAGACGCGGGGGGGACTGAACAGCAAGTCGGAGGAAGGAACCAGGGGCTGGCGTTGCTGCTTTTGAAATTGCTCGCCGGATACTGGCTAGCTGGATGGGGGGTGGAACTGAGGGGACTGACTGTATGTAAGGTGCTGGGAGAAGATCACTCCCAGCACTGACTTTGTTTGCTGTTGCCGTTATTAAATGCTGGTCAGGCCGTACCTGTTTTGCCAGCCACCTTGTTGTCCACCAGTTGCGTCTGTGGGAACCAGGGGTTGGTAAGGACACTGACAGACACAGTCTAAGAGACCCGCCTTTCTTCCCTTTGAAAAGCACAGGGGTAGCCTTCCTTGATTTCGCTGGCTAGATAAATCCCCTGGCTAAGTTCCTGTCTATAAACCCCCAAAGTTCCTCCATCTCCCTCGGCGTCATTGAATACATCTTCAGCTTTGGCAATTTTGCCCCTGGCAGGATCTCAATAGCACAGTCTGTAGGGCGATGGGGCGGGAGCATGTCTGACTCCCTTTCGCTGAATGCCTCTGCTAGGTCACGGTATTCATACGGAATTAGTGGCTCCAATTCCTCACTTCCCTTTAGTGTATTCACTGACTCCACCTTTACTTTGCTAATCGCAGGCTTGTGGTTGGTGTGTGGTGCTTTCACTGGCCCCTGCTGGCTAGCCGCTTTCTTTCTCATTCGCCACTGATGGGTTCCATTTTTTCAACCAGGCTAGTCCTAGGACCATGGTTTCAGTCATTCCGGGATACACAATAAAATGTATAGTCTCTGCATGGGTCCCAGCCCTGAGGCTCAACGACTCCATTAAGTAAGTTGCCAGTGCCTCCCCTATAAGGGAACCATCTAACTGGGAGAATCCCATGGGCTGCCTTAACTTCCTCAGCCTCAGTCCTAGTTTCTTCACTGTCCAAAGGTTGATTAGGCACCAGGTGCACCCCAAGTCCAACAGGGCCACGAGGATACCCATTACTCCCGGGGAGGGCACCAGAATCTCCACCCAGGTCAACATAGGGAAGATGGTACCACTTACCATTGAGTCATCTTCCCCTTCACTGTCGCTCTCGTAGAAGACCAAGCCATGGGTCAGAGTTCTCTCCCTTTCACTGGATTGGGGAGAGACCCCTACGACCTGTTGGGCCACCTGCATCTTCTCCCTTGGCTTCACAGGGAGGGTTTCTGGCTTCAGTTGGGCCAGGGCTCGCGGTGTCGATATGGCGCGGGGCAATTGGCTGCTCAGTGGCCTTTCTTTTCACATTGGAAACATGCTCCCAGGCTCTGGCAAGGCTTTTTCCCCACGGAAGGGGTTGCTTCTTCTCTCCTTACATGGGGCGCTGGGCAGTGGGGCTGTTTCTCATGTGCTGCATGCGCCTGGTACTCCATCAGGTTGATCTCCATGTTTTTGGCCAACCGGTACCATGCTTGAAGGTTGCCTGGTACTCCCTGGGGCAGGCAGTTGTGATACAGCTCCTTGCTCAGCCCCTTCTGGAATTGGTAGACCAGCATACACTCGGGCCAATCAGGTGAGCTGCCAGGCCACGGAAGACTCAGATGTACTCTGCCACTGGGTTCTTGCCCTGCTGTAGGGAGCGGATGCAGATCTCAGCACGCCGGGCCTCTGCGGGGTCCTCAAACCTGTCTCGCAACACCTGCACAAAAGCATCCAAGTCTTGCAGCTCCGGAGTCCCCTTGTCGTGGAGACACACCAGCCATTCCGCTGCATCCCCCTCCAGGTTAGATGTAATGGCATTGACCTGGGTGCACCCATCCAGGTACACCTCTCCATGGCGTTCCATATAGAGGTAATCCCCCAGGTACGAACATTCATTTAGTGAATTTTCACAAGAACAAATTTATTCTGAAAGGGTACTTATGTTAGAAATTCAAAACTGCAACCAAAAAGAGTCCTCTGTAGCCATGTGACTTGCATTCAGTCACTGCTGCAGCGGCAGCCATTTTTAACTCTGTGACTTGCCTGTGCCATTTGGGGTTACAACATGCAATTTGCTGAAGCCAGCAGGGTGGGGTTTTTTTGTCCCTGGTCACATGGCTAAAGAAGATTCTGTGATTTTTGCAGCCAGCACCGAGTTTGTTTTTGTTTTTTTGGTGCTGCTTGGAGGATCTGCTGCTGCCTGGGCTCGAGGACTGGAGTGCTAGAATTGCTTCTGTAAGTATTTTAAAATATTCTTTTTTGTTACTCTATAGTACGATACTGTTTGTAAGCACTTTGGGAACTGCTCTGCTTTTTAAATACTGTACTTTGCAAACTATTGTGTTTGTAAGTACAGTACTTTGCAAAGATAAAGTTTGTTTGCATTTGCCTTGAAACTGCTTGTAGTAATGCTAGCCAGCATCTACACAAAGCATTCTATAGTATAATGTTGTGTTTCCTTGCTTTTATTTTGGAGATTAGTCTATATTACTGTAGATAGTTTGTAGAAATACTACATTTTTTGGAAACATGGCATTGCTCAATTTCCTATTTTCAAATTGCAAAGAACTGCAGACAAAAACTGGCAGAATGAGCTGAAGTTAGCAAAAGACAGTTACAGTGAAAAAGAGGGGAAGGGATGCATAGAAAATTTTAAAAGTATGCTGCACTGCAGTACTTCTGTAAGAAGCATTTTATTTGCTGTATGTACTGTACTGTCTTAATCTTGGTGGCTGTCGTTGATCAAGGAGGTTGGTTTTATTCTAATTCATTTTATATTTATACTTGTTAATTTTATTTTTATTTAAACAATATAGTATACAGTAAAGTAGTGTAACCTGAATTCTGTCTTGGGATTTCTGTAGCCTTAAACACAATCCCATCTATTTTCTCTGTATTTTCCACAGCAGCAGAGGACCAAATACAGTACTGTATACTGTATAGCATTTATTCTCCCCCCAGTTGTCAGCTAAGTTGGTTAGGAATCTGTTCAATCTCTGCTTTCTGCAGAGTTTGTCTCCCAGTTGATATCAGGGTAGTTAAAGTCTCCCATTACTACTGTGGTGTGTTTCCTACATACATTTGTTAATTGATTAGCAAAGAGTTCATCTAGTCTGCTTGGTTGGGTGGCCTGTAGTATACTCCTATAGTAATGTCATTATTTCCCCCTTTTATATTGACCCATAGGGATTCTACGTGGTTTTCATCTTTGGTTTTGTGTATTTCTGTAGAGCTATAGTGCAACTCCACCTCCTCTTTTCTTAGGTCTGTTTCATTTGAATAGTTTGTATCCTTCCATCAGTACATTCCAGTCATGAGTTTCATCCCACCAAGTTTCAGTAATGGCAACTATATCATATCTGCCTTCATGTACTAATACTTCAAGTTCACCCTGTTTGTTCCCTAAAATTTGAGCATTCGTGTATAGGCATTTGAGTCCTTTATTGGTCTTGGGTATGTTTCTTATATCTCCTACTTTGTAACTGGGATTTACATCCTTTCCATCACTCTCTACTTCATTATGTTTTTCTTTTTTTATTTCTTTTTCTCTTTACTCCCTACCTCCTTATGAGATTGGTTATTTAGTAGTTTTTGTTTGGAATCAGGTTCTAAAGGTCTTGAAGATTGCCCCCCTCCCCCCCTCAATTCTAGTTTAAAGCCATTTTGATAAGATGAGCCAGTCGTTTTCCAAATATATTCTTTCCAGTTCTTGTGAGGTGCAGTCCATCCTTTGCCAGTAGCCCTACATCTAGGCAATGCAGACCATGGCCAAGGAAGCCAAAGGTCTGTTGATGACACCAGTTTTTAAGCCAGTGGTTCATTTCTAAAATCCTTTGCTCCCTCATTGGATGTGGCCTTTTGTTGGAAGTACAGATGAAAATACCTGTAATGTCATTTATCTGCTTAGAGCACAAATCTGCACCTACCTCCTCACAAGTAACACACAGTACTATCAAGATGTCTTGCTCCATAAATAGAGTTCCTAAGACTACCATACTCTACATATCTTGGTGTTAAATGTTCTATGTGAGTCACTTTCATTAGAGAGAAAAAAACTTTTTGTAGATGCACAAGACACTTTATCTGGTTCCTGAAACAACATATTTTCCAGGTTCGTATCATTCATATGGTAACTAAATAGGCTGCATTTGCAGGCCAAACCTCAAAAAATAGATAAAGCTAACCAAATCCCTCTGTTAATTTTTGAACTGACCAGGTTAAGTATTGTGTGAACCCCAAGACTTTAATCCTGTGCACATCAATTACTGTACTGTGCAGGAATGCTGGTGATTTCAAGGTATGTTGGACTACAATGGTGGGAGCAAGAGGGGGAGGGGCTATTTGAATAACTGTTTTCGGTAACAAGGAGTGCCTTTGATTAATGTTTCTAGTTTCTTTGAAGTAACAAGCAAGAATGTGAAATTCTGATAAGACCCAGCTCAGACCGGCTAGAGACAAGAATTGTCTAGAAAATTGAACTTTAAAAACCTGAAAACTCATAATGTAGGAAACAGGCCCCCTGAATATTCAGTTGGTCATCAACAAGATCATTCTAAGAATATTATGAGATGCTATGAACTGTTACATGTTGTGGAGGAAATTTAAAAATAAAAATATATATGCTTTTAGTATTATCATGTAATCATATTTTATATTTTATAATTATCATTGTATAATCAATTGCCTGAGTAGATGCTTCAAGTATATGGGAAAGATGCAAGCCTCAAGTGGAGGGGGGGGAGAACAGGAGTTACCATGGGGCCCAGTGTGAGTCACCATCTAGGAATTGTTTTTAAGTACCTTCTGGTGCCTGGTACCCCTACTTGATCTAACAGGTGTAGAAGATGGGAGACATCTCTCTCTTTTAGAATTGATAAGCATGTACATATATGGTCTGAGTAAACAGGATAGTAGGGGAGGGATCTTATTAGTATAATGTAAGCAAACAGGGGCGGAGATAATGTATTCTGTTTAGGCGCTTCTGATAGATTGTAACCTCCAAAGCCTAAGCCAATGGGGCCATGGGGGAGGGAATGGGGCATCGCGATAGGATGTATAATATGTGATTTTGGAATTTGGGGTGTGGTTCAGTGCTTGGCTACATTGCATTTTGTCTTCCTGAATCCACCACGCTTTGCAAACCGTCATTTTTTTAGACTTTGTTGTGAAGTCTAATAAACTTCTTTTCTATTTGTAACTCAGAGTGGATTTCAATTTGTGACTATTTTTGTGTCTAACAATTTTGGTGCCGAATCCCGGGACTCAACAGGATTTCGTTCGGGACTCCCTAACTTGGAGGACGATGTGGAAGGCATGCCCTGTCGAGTTCGACCGTCCAGCTTCGAACTCCAGGAGCGGTGGGTGCTGAACGAACTCTGGAGCCCTACGAACCTAAATAGAAGTTGCAAATAGAAACGAAGGGTGAGGGAACCAGGAATAGAGATTGCCGGTCTCAGGAAAAACCGGGTAACTTCGTGCACGGACCTAGGTGAGTAAGATCTGGGATGGCCAGATGAAAACCACCTAGGCGGTTGGGGGAGGACTGGGTAGGACTGTTTGAATCTGAGATCTGTGAGAGGAGTGCATTAGATGTCCCAAGTACCACAGGGGGTAGCAAGATGAGTGGGAGCTGACCCTTCAGTATTTGCCATACCATCATGAGAGGATTGGTGGAGAAAAAGGGGAAGCAGGAGCTTGGTGAAGCGAAAGGTGGTCTCATTAGGTTGGTAAGGATAAGATAACAGTACGGTAAACCAGTATGGGCAATTCTCGGAGTGTTCCCGAAAGGAAATGTGTGAAGAAAATTAGGAAGAATCCTAGGTTGAGCATAGATACAGGGAGTCCTTTAGGACTCCTACTAAGTAATTGGGGTAAGTCGCCTTAATAATAATAATAATAATAATAATAATAATAATAATAATAATAATAATAATAATAATAATAATAGTAAAGTTGGAAGGGACCTTGAAGGTCATCTAGTCCAACCCCCTGCTCAGGCAGGAAACCCTATACCATTTCGGACAAATGGCTGTCCAGTCTCTTCTTAAAAACTTCCAGTGTTGGAGCATTCACCGCTTCTGGAGGCAGGTTGTTCCACTGGTTAATTGTTCTCACTGTCAGGAAGTTTCTCCTTAGTTCTAGATTGCTTCTCTCTTTGATTAGTTTCCACCCGTTGCTTCTTGTCCTGCCTCCAGGTGCTCTGGAAAATAGCTTGACTCCCTCTTCTTTATGGCAACCCCTGAGATATTGGAACACTGCTATCATGCCTTATAATAAGATAATTGGTAGATTAAATTTGACTAAAGAAGATGTGGTGAATTTGTGTTGCTTTGTTTGGTGGGAGGAATTGGAACCTGGCCCCAACAACAGCCAGAGAAGGAGGAAAGTATATGTTCAGAGGGATACAGAGAAAGTAAGGCAGAAAAGTAAGATGATGGTAGCAACAGTACATCAAGTGATGAAGTAGGAAAAACCTCCTAGAAGAGAGTTTGGGGATAAGCAGAGTCCCTTTGAGACAAGATATAGGAGGGATGAAAGGAATCAGTATGTTAATGGGAGTAGAGGAAGGGGATTTGGAGGATTTCAAGGTGGATACCAGAATAGGGAGAGAACGTGCTTTGGATGTGGAATGAAGGGCCACTTTTAAAAAAGATTGCCCTAAACGCGAGAGAGAGCAGCAAGTTTACTCAGTGTGGGAAGAAGAGGATAGTTTTTACTAGGGGAAGGAAAGGAGTTCATTGGCTTTTGAACAGCTCCTTGAAAGTATAATAATAGTTATTGATTTGTCAAGAGAAAGTATGAAATGAAATATCTGTATGTGAAAGTGTTTATACAAGCAGTTTGAATGGAAGTGAATGTGTGGATATGCTGATCCTCTCTCTCTCTCTCTCTCTCTCTCTCTCTCTCTCTCTCTCTCTCTCTCTCTCTCTCTCTCTCTCTCTCTGTGTGTGTGAGTGAGTGAGTGAGTGAGTTTCTCCCTCACCCACTCCCTCCCAGGCTGTGAAAGAAATTGTAAACTGCAGATTTTATTGTTGTAAAAGTAAATTGAAAAGCAATAGCAAGTGTTTGCATGAGAAGAGTTCCATGGAGGATGTGTGAGAGAATTTATGGCAAATGCATGTGAAGGAGAGAAAACTAATTTTTTAATGGTAAGATTTTTGTAAAAATCCCCCCCCCCCGTCTCTTTTGTTTTTCGCTGGCTGTGTTGCTTTAAGAGCGAGAGGGACAGACAAGAAAAGGGGGGGTCTGATCTTTTTAACTTTTTTTTCTGCTCAGAATTCTGGTTTGAGGAAGGTGGGGTGGATGTGAAATTTAATACCCATTCTTATAGTAATGAAATATGAGAAGAACTTGAATACACCTATACTGTTGTTTTATTTTTTTATGTTTTTATGTCTGTGTGCAGGACACACTGATAAAAACATAATATCTAAGAGAATTGAAGGAATTGTAATTCAACCCTTGTTTAAAACGAAGGAGTTGAGAAAAATTTTGGGATTATAAATGAGCTATGTTGTTTTGAATAAAGATTTGTATGCAAACAAACTCAAGCAGAGTTTGGTGAGCGCTCCTTTGTTGGCTCTTTACTAAGCAATTTGTTTGTAAATACGGACAAAAGGAATGGCTAGGGGAGGGATAATTGATACTTTTCTATGGTTAATATATGGTTGGTTATATGATATGTAGACAAATACATAAAATGCTCTATAACATCTAATGGTGAGACTATTTCAATGCATTCAAGTTGATTTTAAAATTACCTCAAGTGGGAAATTCCACAATATGAAAACTAACGAAAGAATTAGATACTGGGGCTGTTTTCTGCTTTGTCTTATCTCAGGAAACAAGGCTTGCTGATCCAAACACCCCCTTTGAAATTTCCTGTCCACAAGTTTGAGGTGGGACAGTGGATCCTGATCCGAACGTGGAAGGAGGAAAAACTGCAACCTAAGTGGGAAGGACCATTCCAAGTGTTGCTGACCTCTGAAACCGC
>NW_015389451.1:92411-96076 GCF_001527695.2 Protobothrops mucrosquamatus | reverse complement strand
TAGATACTGGGGCTGTTTTCTGCTTTGTCTTATCTCAGGAAACAAGGCTTGCTGATCCAAACACCCCCTTTGAAATTTCCTGTCCACAAGTTTGAGGTGGGACAGTGGATCCTGATCCGAACGTGGAAGGAGGAAAAACTGCAACCTAAGTGGGAAGGACCATTCCAAGTGTTGCTGACCTCTGAAACCGCAGTCCGGATGAAAGAAAAAGGGTGGACCCACTACACACGAGTGAAGGGACCAGTAGCTGAACCAAAAGAACAGTGGACCTGTGTTCCAAATCCAGAACCTTTAAAGATCACTCTCAAGCGACAGTAACCGAATGTCCAAACCAGATCTATATGACTGGGTGGGATTAGGGTTTGCTATTTTTCTTTGTCTTATAGGAGTTGTGATTGCGTGCCGAACCAGGAACGAATTCACATCCATATTGTGCCCAAAATCCCAACAGCCTCGAGAGATTCAAGAACTTAATCTTTTACCTGATGTGTTGGCACTGTGACTGTAAATGCCATATTGATTGTTGTTGTTGTTTCCATTGTATTGATTGTGTAAGATGTACCAGATGTGAAGAACATTTTGGACCATGTGATATAGTACTCATTGAGAAGAAATTGAAACCTTTTGAGGAATATACTGAGATATTGACCGGAGTGGTAAGATATACTTTAAAAGATACTCCTTCAATTTAACTAGTCCAGGACGAACAACGAGAAGCCTTTAGAAAATATCATAGTTTACATATAGAGGAAGAGTGACTAAAATGCAAATCTTTGGTGTTGTATACTTGTCCATGGTTATCTATCTCTCCCTTTCTAGAGAACGATATAGGAGAGCAACAAAAACAGAAGGATGTGAAGCCTGCATTACGAACGCCACCAAAGGAAATGCAGTAATTAAAACCTTGGTATATCATACCCAAGCACCTAAGGGATGTATATTTCAATCTATGTGTCAATTAAATAACACACAATATTCAGTTTGTAAGGGAGAAGACAAGAAGATACAATGTTATGATCCATCAATGCCAACATATTTAAATTTTAGTATATATGTAGGTCTAGCTAAAACAGGAGCGAGACAGAGATCTGAAGGTGAAGGAAGATTAATATATGTTAATTCCACAAAAATTTTAGAAAAAGGGACAGAAAAGGCTTTAATACAGTTTGATGCCTGTACAATATTAAGTTTATCTCCTCTCGCCACAAAGTGTGGGGACTCTAGTTGGATCTCAGCATATAAACAAAATCATAAATATATATGTCCCACTAATTTGAACTTTGCAAATGGGAACCCCAATCAATGGTCACCTTGTGGGGGATCTGTTAAATGTTCAGGGTGGAGTTGTGTGTGTGATTACACTGGAGGGGGTTATCCAGGATGTAGTGGTATTACCAAATTTAACAGAATATACGGAACTAATACAACGGAGCTGGAAATCACTAAGAACCATGCTGAAGTAGTAAGTTATGGATTTGGGATAGATGGTACAGGATTAGATCCATCAACTTATATTACTATAAAGAAAGAAAAGATATATGCAGGGGAAGTTAAAACAATAGGATGGTCAGTTTATAATACTTTAAGACAATTGGAAAATAAAAAAGATATTAGTGAGAAAGCAAGTAACTTGTTTATGGATATGGCCGAGGATATAGCCAAAACCTTGACCGTTAAAAATCGTTTTGTATGTGGAGGAACTAATATGGGACAACAGTGGCCTTGGGAAGCATTAGAAGCAGTCCCAGTGATATTCAACAACATGACTAAGCAAGGAAATATTACGGGGCAATCTGGAAATGACCAACAGATTATATGGACTCTAAGTACTAATCTAGTAGGAAGAAACTGTTTTAAGAGAAATGGAACTAAAAAGGTAGGAGATTTGATATGTTTGGGATATTGGGATGGTAAATATAAACAATGGACAAATGTAGGGAATCAAAGTGAACCAGAAAAGTTTAATTTCACTGGATGGGGAACTTATTTAAATAAATATCCATTTGCAGATAACAGCAAATGGGTAGCCCCAAAGAATATGTATTGGATTTGTGGGAACCAAGCCTATGAAAGTTTGCCTGGTAACTGGGGTGGATCATGTGTTTTAGGATGGATTAAACCATCTTTCTTTTTATTACCCCTAAGAACTAAACAGACACCGGGAATCCCTATTTATGATCATTTAGATCGCTATAAAAGATCTATTGATTCAGATATTCCATGTAATGTTGAAACAATGAGAGGAAATGAGTGGACACCAGAAAAGATCGTGTGCGTCTATAGGCCTGCTACTTGGGCCGAAGATGGATCTTGGGGATATAGAACGCCCATTTATATGTTAAACAGAATAATAAGATTACAGGCTGTATTAGAATTAGTTGGAAGAAAAATAGATACTGCTTTAAATATTTTGGCAAAAACTACTGATAAGCTTAGAGTGGCTGTGTATCAAAATAGATTAGCATTAGATTATATATTAGCTAAAGAAGGAGGGGTATGTGGGAAGTTTAATTTAACTAATTGTTGCTTACAAATAGATGAAACAGGTACAGTGGTGAAGCAATTAACCACTGAAATGAGTCAACTTGTACATGTTCCAGTCCAGACTTGGACTGGTCTTTTAGATGAAGGGGGATTTTTAGGGGGAATTTTTAGAAACTGGAAGCAAGCTTTATTCATGCTTATAATAATCATTATGGGATTAATGTTTTTACCCTGTCTCATCCCTCTCATTAAGAATATTGTCCAAAGTACTGTAGAAGGAATAATACACAGTAATCAGAAGGAATCACTAGGGAGAAAAATGTATAACCTTACACAAATCAATGAAGAAACTAATTTTGCAGAATATGAAAAGACATTAGAAATACAAAGAAATTTGGAAAAAAAATAATGTTTTATTTTTAAAGAAAGGGTAAAAAGAAAAAGGGTGGATTTGTGGAGGAAATTTAAAAATAAATATATATATGCTTTTAGTATTATCATTGTTGTGTCCTGAGCCTGCAAAAGCAGGCTCGGGACGTTGCAAGAGTCCCGGGCATTTGCAAAAGCTGCCCGGGACAAGACTGAGTGGCACCGGCCTTGCGCGCATGCGCAAGGCGGGAAAAGACTGCCTTGTGATTGGTTGGAATTGCCCGGGGATCAGAAGGTATAAATAGAGGCCTGCGTGCCTCTGCTCGGGTTGTTCGTAGATTGGAAGCAGAGAATAAAGACTTGTTAGAAATGTTTCGTCTCAAGCGCCATTATTCTCCGGACTTAACACTGGCGACGAAGGTGGGATCCAGTCTATACAGCTAGGAAAGCTTGAAGACTCACCCAAAGAAGTCCGGAAGAGGAAAACGGCGTGGAAGTCAGCGTTATTCTGCCAGTACGAAATCGCTGGAGGGTGCGTGCGACTGAAGAAGACCCTGATCCTCGATCATGGCGAAAGTTGGGCGTTTAGCGGAATTCGACGTCTCTCACCCCAAGAGGTGGGAATCTTATGTTGCAAGAGTCGAGACGTATTTCCGCATAAACCAGATAAGGGAGGAAGGCTTAAAGGCTGCCACGTTGTTGTGCGTTTGTGGGCAAGACGCCTTTGAGATCGCCGAGAGCCTAATCGCCCCGGACTCGCTGGAAACGGTGTCATACTCCGATCTGAAGAAAGTCTTAAAGGAACACTTCCA
>NW_015389451.1:83188-89388 GCF_001527695.2 Protobothrops mucrosquamatus | reverse complement strand
AACAGTCCCACATCTTACACACACCGTGTGACTTAACTCAACAGTTAATTATATAACCATCACTATGATGGCGTCCATGTGGGCGCCGTATTATTTCATCTAGGGGGGAGGGGTGTTGTGTCCTGAGCCTGCAAAAGCAGGCTCGGGTCGTTGCAAGAGTCCCGGGCATTTGCAAAAGCTGCCCGGGACCAGACTGAGTAGCGCCGGCCTTGCGCGCATGCGCAAGGCGGGAAAAGACTGCCTTGTGATTGGTTGGAATTGCCCGGGGATCAGAAGGTATAAATAGAGGCCTGCGTGCCTCTGCTCGGGTTGTTCGTAGATTTGAAGCAGAGAATAAAGACTTGTTAGAAATGCTTCGTCTCAAGCGCCATTATTCTCCGGACTTAACAATCATGTAATCATATTTTATAATGATCATTGTATAATCAATTGCCTGAGTAGATGCTTCAAGTATATGGGAAAGATGCAAGCCTCAAGTGGAGGGGGGGGAGAACAGGAGTTACCATGGGGCCCAGTGTGAGTCACCATCTAGGAATTGTTTTTAAGTACCTTCTGGTGCCTGGTACCCCTACTTGATCTAACAGGTGTAGAAGATGGGAGACATCTCTCTCTTTTAGAATTGATAAGCATGTACATATATGGTCTGAGTAAACAGGATAGTAGGGGAGGGATCTTAGTATAATGTAAGCAAACAGGGGCGGAGATAATGTATTCTGTTTAGGCGCTTCTGATAGATTGTAACCTCCAAAGCCTAAGCCAATGGGGCCATGGGGGAGGGAATGGGGCATCGCGATAGGATGTATAATAATATGTGATTTTGGAATTTGGGGTGTGGTTCAGTCCTTGGCTACATTGCATTTTGCCTTCCTGAATCCACCACACTTTGCAAACCGTCATTTTTTTAGACTTTGTTGTGAAGTCTAATAAACTTATTTTCTATTTGTAACTCAGAGTGGATTTCAATTTGTGACTATTTTTGTGTCTAACAATGTTACATGGCCAATTGAAGAGCACATTCCAAACCCAATAGGTTTGAACTGTATATAAAGTGATTTCTCCCCTTTGTAAGGGTCTTCTCACCTTGTATTTGTGGGAGATCTATCTTTTACTTATGCATAAATAAAAAGAATCTACCTTTCTGGCTTGGATCCTGTTTTGGCAAAGGACACACCGGGCTAAGAACCTTGACATAATTTACAGCTTATAACACCCATACACCCTGAAGCCCAATAACACAGGCTTTTCTTTGAGGGAAAAGTGTTCCTGATGTGTGAATGACTATGAAGGCAGAAAAAGACAAGGAATCAAACAGAAAGATGTGTGGTGTTTCTAACTTGAGCTGATTATAGAATTATAAGGCTTGCATTGTGTCTTTTTGGAAATGCATTGTTTTCTTCTTGCCCTCTTTCCTAGCCCTTAATGGAGTTTCTTTTTCCTGTTTGCTTTCCCTCTTTCTGTTTTTCAATTTATAACAAAACCCAATCTGGCCTGAATTGCTCTTTCCTCCTTCCTGGACTCCAGCAAACTCCAAGATTGGCTGTGTGCCTGTTTTTACTATAGCATCACAGATGCCACATAAACCAAGGGCTGGAACTCTGGGAAAAGCAGCTGATGGGTTTCCCAAGAAGTTCTCTGACAGTGGCTGGGAGATTTAAATTTATTTTTTCTGCCCTTGGTGGGGGCTGGCTGACTTGCCTTTTAAGGAAAGGCCCTGGAAAGAAGGTTTAGTTGGAAGGGTCCTCCATTTTCCCCAATTGCTATGATAAACTTTTTTTTTTTTTTAAAAGGGAAGAAATCCAGGTACCTGACAATTTTGAAAGGACAATCGGGAAATTGAATCCTGCCCTGTTCCAGGGTTTATTTTTGAAAAAGATTCAGGATGTTTGGGAAACCTTGTCTTCCTATAATCTAGAAAATCTTCCTCCAACCATCAGGTATGAGCAGTGCTTTTTTTTCTTTTTTAAAAAAAAGGTGCCGGAACCCATACACATCATACAACCCACCTTGCCTACCCTACAAGGTTCCATCCAAAAAAGGTGCCGGAACTCTGTTCTGGGCGTTCTATGAGAAAAAAAGCCCTGGGTATGAGCACCTGGCTCAAACAAAACCCTGACTGGACGCCATTGTCAACACCAATTAAGAATGGAATGTGATAGGGAAAGGAGCCCTCAGTCCAGCTGTACATCACTCTCTGCCACTCATAATGTTTTCAATAAACATGGGTGATATGATGTAACATCAATAACCTTTACTCCAAGGTTTGATTCTCTGTAATCATATATCAGTTTATGTTCTAAGGAAGGGTAGTGGCCTTGTGGCCTTTCAGATGTGCTGAACTCATAGCAGTCACAGACAACAAAAGCCAAGGGAGAAGAACCTGAGGTGAGCCAACATACAGTACACCATCACTGTGTTTTACCAAGTCAGACCACTGGCTCATGCAAGACTGTATTCATCCATAGCCCATCAGCTGAACCCTATGCAACACATACTATTTTTGATAAATTCCAATATATTATTAGATTAATGTAGGAATGCATAAAATCTACTTCTGAGCCAGTACAAAGACTCCACACTAAATTTTTCAAGATCTGGTTTGATCAAGAGGGTGTTCATGCCAAACACTCACATGACTGCCACCCACAAAGTCACTATGGATAAGAATGATCCCTGCTCTCAAGACACTTTTATTCCCAGAAACAGAAACACAAAGTCCTCCTGAGTAAGAAAAAGCAGACAAGTCAATTGACAGAATGGGACATACTGTCAAGATTGATTCGCCCTTTCACCTACATTTTCTCCCTTACTCATAGCTTGACAAGATTGTGGAATGGAATGCAAAGGTGGGAGGGATGGTATCTAGGTAACCATGGGAAAGAAGTTATCTGGTACAAAGAAAATACCTATACCAGAAACTGGTTTCCAAGTCTTCTGGATATGGTGCTCCCCCTTCGGGATATGTTTATTGGTACACTGCCTTTAATTCTCCGCGTGAGGGTCCGGGCAAGGGAGGAGCCTCTTGGTTTACCATGACCGAAGGAGAAGCCTCTACCTCCTGTCTGCATGGTTCCTGCACCCCTATATGTTTCCACTTTTCAAACGCATCCCCTCGCACAGAATCTTATGGTATAGGCATTGATGGAACAGGTAAAGACCCTCATGGACGGATAATTATTCAGACCACTTTGCGTCATAGTAAACCTGAACAATTTCAGGTACATACTGAATTTTGGCATGAATTTACTACACCAATTGAAATACCCCAGGTTACCAAAAATGTGTTTATTGATTTAGCTGAGCGTGTTGCTTCTTCACTAGAGGTTAAAAACTGCTTTGTTTGTGGAGGCACTAACATGGGAGAACAATGGCCATGGGAAGCTCTAGAGATTCCATTGGACAACATTACTTCTCATTTCAATTTGACTTGGAAAGATAAGGAACGTCCAACCAAATGGGCCCTCCATTCCGTCATTGTGGGCCAGAATTGCATTATTAGACCACTGTCCAACATTGCATATAAGGAATTTGTTGGAGAAACTCTCTGTGAGGGAGGTTGCTTCTGCAATAGTACTTCAACCAACTGTACTTGGCAGGGAAATGAGACTGAACCATCCACCTCTTTCCTAGCTGGCCCATTGAAACGTTTATGGTCCAACAAACAAGATGCTTTTATTCCTTGGCCTGCTCCTGATAATCTTTATTGGATTTTTGGAAGTTCAGCCTATGCTGAACTTCCCAAAGCCTGGGCTGGAGCATATGTCTTGGGCCATGTGAAGCCTAGTTTTTTTCCTTTTGCCCATCTCTCAAGGCGAATGGTTGGGTGTTCCTGTGTATGTTGATGTTGGAGATCCTGCAGATAGAAAGACACGGGATGTCTCAAATATTCAGATAGGAAATTGGAATGATGATGAATGGCCACCAAAGCGGATAATCCAGGTATATGGTCCTGCGACGTGGGCACTGGATGGAATGTGGTGATAGCGGACGCCTATTTATATGCTTAACAGGATAATTAGATTACAAGCAGTTTTGGAAATCATCACAAATGAAACCAGCTCTGCCCTTTTGGCGTTGGCAAGAACTGATACTCAACTCCAAACTGCTGTATACCAAAATAGATTAGCTCTGGATTACCTATTGGCTAGGGAAGGTGGGGTCTGTGGAAAATTCAACCTTAGCAATTGTTGTCTCCATACTGATGACAGTGGAAAGGTCATTGTAGACATCACAGACAGAATGCGCAAATTGGCTCATGTCCCTATCCAAACATGGACAGGAGCACTGGATGTTGGAGGATGGTTTTCGGGTATGTTTGATAATTGGAAAAGAATCCTGTTCATTGTGGTTTTGGCCTTAGGAGTGTTGTTGTGCTTACCATGCCTTATTCCACTTATTCAAAGAATTGTTAGATCCACTATATCTGGATTGACTTTTGCTGCTACTCCTGTTTTTAATGATAAGCCTACTAAAGCTATGGTTTTAAGACCTTTACCTTCTGATTATACCCCACTTTTCCAGGGTTCTTAGTGCCTATTTGGCTTTTATGTTAAAAAGGGAGGAGTGAAGGGATTTTATTGTGCTTATGATTTTAGTATGTTTAAGTTTGACATTAGCAGCTATTTTATATATAGTAACCATTTTATATTGATACTTGTAGTGTTATCATGTAATCATTGTTTTGTTATTTTGTAATCATTATTTTGTAGCCAATTGCCTGAGCAGATGCTTTATGTATATTGGAAAAGTAAAAGTCTCATGTTAAACATACAGGAGATTGCTTATATGAAAAGAGCACGGTAAGGGGAGGGGGAAAAGGAGTTACAGATGGAGCCTGGGTTGTTGTGTATGAGTCATCATCTTGGAATTGTTTTTTGGTGCTATCATCTTATGCCTGGTACAAAGACCTGATCTTTTTGTTCTGGAAAGGTATAAAAGGTGGAAGACATCTTTTCTGGTTGTTGCCTTTATTCCTTTACCAGCCACGAAGAAGAATTAGGCAACCCCTCTGTTTTGATCAAAATAAAGTTGTAATTCTTTGCTGAAACCTCGGCTCAGGAGTTTCTTTTGGCTCTTTTAGATTCCTGAGTAACGCTGGGACAATTGTGACGCTAAGTGGATAACCTTACAGTATTGTTTTACTTAATGAGAGAAATCAGAGCAAGAAAGATGGAAGAGAGCAAAGAAAAGAATGGAAAAAAGAGAAGTAAACGTTTCGCCAAGAGGATCAGAGAAAGATGTTGCATTTTATAATCAAATTTTCAAAGTCTTTTCATACTTTGGCCACAATAAAAGCATGAATTTTCAACAACACTGAAGTCTTTCACCTAGATCAGGCATGTCAAACTCGTGACATCATGTGACATCGTGCAACATATCGGGCCGGTTTTGCCATTGCCGGCAATGGGGTGGGCGCAGCTTCCACGTGACACATCCAGCCCACGGGCCGGCAGTTTGACACCACTGACCTAGATGATACAGTGAGGGAAAAAAGTATTTGATCCCCTGCTGTTTTTGTACGTTTGCCCATTGACAAAGAAATGCTCAGTCTATAATTTTAATGGTAGGTTTATTTTAACAGTGAGAGACAGAATAACAACAAAAAAAATCCAGAAAAAAAATTCAAAAAAGTTATAAATTTATTTGCATTTTAATGAGTGAAATAAGTATTTGATCTCCTATCAATCAGAAAGATTTCTGGCTCCCAGGTGTCTTTTATACAGGTAACGAGCTGAGATTAGGAGCACTCTCTTAAAGGGAGTGCTCCTAATCTCAGCTTGTTACCTGTATAAAAGACACCTGTCCACAGAAGCAATCAATCAATCCGATTCCAAGCTCTCCACCATGGCCAAGACCAAAGAGCTGTCCAAGGATGTCAAGGTCAAGATTATAGACCTACACAAGGCTGGAATGGGCTATAAGATTATCGCCAAGTAGCTTGGTAAGAAGGTGACAACAGTTGGTGCAATTATTTGCAAATGGAAGAAACACAAAATAACTGTCAATCAGTACGCTGATGATACTCAGCTGTACATCTCCACCCCAGGCCACCCCAACGATGCCCTTGACGTGATGACCCGTTGCCTGGAGGCCGTACGGGTCTGGATGGGGAGGAACAGACTCAGACTCAACCCTTCCAAGACCGAGTGGCTGTGGTTGCCGGCGCCCCGGCATAGTCAGCTGACTCCATCGCTGACTATAGG
>NW_015389451.1:70668-77743 GCF_001527695.2 Protobothrops mucrosquamatus | reverse complement strand
ACAGTTTGTGATAGGTTCTTCCAGGAATATGATGTTGGCAATCTGGTTGTTCCACAGGTAAATTGATATTAGATTTTCCTGGTTCTCCCAAGCGTCACATGGTGGGGTGAACGGGAAGTCTACAGCCTTGTGGCTGCGTGCGGTGGTCCAAGAACAAAGACTGACCTCAGGCTAATGTCCAGGGATGCCTTTGAAGCTCTGCCCCCTGACCCTAGTCCCTCCCCTTGACCTGTTGCATAGGAGTTCATAGACTTATACAAGATACATAGAGAAATACAAGAGAAATGGATCTATGATCCAGAACAGCCAATGAACATCTGAATGATTCAGAGGAGAACTGGGTGAAAGTGTTGTGGTCAGCTGAGACCAAAATCCAGCTCTTTGGCATCAACTCAACTCGCCGTGTTAGGAGGAGGAGGAATGCTACCTGTGACCCCAAGAACACCATCCCCGTCAAACATGGAGGTGGAAACATTATGTTTTGGGGGTGTTTTTCTGCTAAGGGGACAGGACAACTTCACCGCATCAAAGGGATGATGGACAGGGCCATGTACCGTCAAAACTTGGGTGAGAACCTCCTTCCCTCAGCCAGGGCATGGGTCGTTGATGGGTATTCCAGCATGACAATGACCCAAAACACACAGCCAAGGCAACAAAGGAGTGGCTCAAGAAGAAGCACATTAATGTCCTGGAGTGGCCTAGCCAGTCTCCAGACTTTAATCCCATAGAAAATCTGTGGAGGGAGGACTTCCGGTGGTGATGTGGAGGTGGTGCAGGGGAAAGAGGACAGTCTCCATCCTCTAACTCTGATTTTTTCAAGTTTGGAGACCCTTCGGGGGCACAGAGAGTCTGGAGGACTACGTGCGAAAAGGGTGAAACCCTGGGGAGTAGTGAGGTATGAGGCAGACACCCACTATGACGGAGGAAAACCCTTAAATCCAACTTGAAAACTTCTGCCTCCAACAGATGGCGGATCTGAGGCCTCGACTAACCACAAAGGATACGGGAGCAAAATATACTTAACGGACTATGTCAAAGAGTGAGTTAAAAGTTTTATAAAACATTCCAAAATATTATAAAGGTCTATAAGAGTTTCTTACCTGTTGATTCTGGAGGTGTAAGGAAGCTCAATAGATGAGGCAAGCCTCAACATAAACGGCGACCTGGCGGGGGAAGAGCTGTGATTTGTATTAAAATATTCAGAGGATCAACAGGAGTGAGATAAAAGAAAGAAAAGCTTTGTGGTGCTCTAGCACAGAACAAAGGAGGAGAGAAAGTGAGGTTGGAGAAGAAATGGGGGAAGGAACGGTGAGAGGACGTGCTGCAGTGGTGAAATTGAAAGTGAGAAGAACAGTTGGAAGGAGAGAAGAACGACAGAGAGGCTGCTTACCAAACACGGAGCAGTATATTGACTGACAGGAGGAGAAAGTTGGAAAAGTAAAGGACGTAATACGGAGGTGAAAACGATAGGAAGAGATCGAAATTTGGAAGGTTAGAGAGATCGAAGAAACAGTGCGTTACAGAAGATCGGAGACAGTGAGATTGGGGAGAGAAAATGGCGATCTAGGAGAAACGGAGAAAGTGAACATGCTGTGGAAGATTGGAGAAAGTGGCTGGAGGAGAAAGCTGGAGAAAATGAGCGGAGCGCAGTGAGAATCCAGAAGGCAAAGGAGACGGCGAGAGGACGTGCGAAAGAGAAATGGATTGACGGTGGGAGATACAGGATCGGAGGGGAAATACGGAGCCCTAGAGAGGCTGTTTCTTTGATTAAGAGGGAAGAGAGGAAGTAAAGAGAAAGGCGACGAGTGTGAGAGGAAGAGAAGGAGACGGTGAGAGGACGGAGCTAGACGTTGAAGATGACAGGAACGTGGAGAAGGTCCAGAAGTAAGAGAACGGAGGAGGTGAATTAGGAAGTGTGGGGAGTTTGGAAAGTGAAGGAGACGGTGAGAAGACTCGATTGGGCGGTGAGAGACAGGAACAGATATATGGACTAATGGACTAAAAGTTGATGATATAAGTTGGGTGAAAAAATTTTTTTGGGAGTGTCAGAGAGAGTGGGTGTTAAACAATAAGAAGAAAACGAAGAGGACTAGGGAAGGAGAAAAGAGGACTAAAGTTAGAAGATCTGCTGAATAATAATAATAAACTTTATTACGGTCATAGACCAGCAGGATCTGCTGATTAAACAAAGGGATATAAGGAATAATAAATAAATAAATAAATAAATAAATTTGATAGATAAGATATTAAGATGGCAACACTGAGAACGGGGAAAAAAACAATGTCAAGTCTAGTACTGACACCTTCATCCCCCCCTGGACAGAGAACAATAGAGGGAATGTTGGGGACAGAGAAGCAAAATGTACTACTAAATATGCAAAGCATGCAGACAACATTATTAACGATACAAGAAACAATGTTAAAGATGCAGGAGACAATGTCAAAAAATCATATTGAAATGAGAGGGGATATGATTAAATTAGATAATAAGATTGAAACGATACAACAAACAATTGTGAAAAATGAGGAAAGAATATTGACAGTAGAGGTAGGATTGGATAAGATAGGAAAAAGAGTTGACACAGTAGATAAAAACTTGTGGGAAACTAATAAAAAATTGGAAGAATCGATTACACATTTAGAAATGGACAAGGTGGCGTTTTACTTAAGGTTGCAAAACATGGTGGAGGACAAAGAAGAAGATTTGGGGACCATTATGGTAGAGTTGATAGCTGAGGCGCTTCAAAGAAATAAGCAGGAAATATTGCCAGAAATAGATGAGGTGTTCAGAATCCATACAAGCTATGCCCGAAGAAATAAATTACCACGTGAGATACATGTAAGATTTGCCAGGAAAAAAATTAGAGATTTAATATATAGGATTACAAGGGAAGACCCAATAATCTACAAAGGTACAGAAATCCAAACACTTAAACAAATTCCAAGGAAAGTGAGGGAACAGAGAAGGGAGTACAGATTTCTCAGTGCATATCTTATCAAAAATAATATTCCATTTAGATGGTTAATTCCTGAGGGGATGCTGATAACATGGCAGGAGAGAAGGATTAAAATTGATAGTCTAGATAAGGCAAAAGAATTTTACGGACAATTAGAAGGGGAAGAAGAAGAGAATAGCAGTAGGGAGGAATTAGAATCCAAAAGTCAGGAAGATCAACAACTAGAGTTAAAAGAGAGAGAGAAGGAAAGAGAAAGTAAGGAGGTAAGAAGACAAAGGAAAGAAAGAGGAACAGGTTTGAGAGCAAGACAAACCCAGAAGTAAAATAATGGATGGGAAGACTAGATTAGTCTCAATTAACGGTAACGGCCTAAATGCACCTGTTAAAAGAAAACAAATACTAACTAAATTAGTTAAACAAGGCGTAGACATAGTATGTTTACAAGAAGTACATATAAAAAAACTACACAGAAAATATTTGGAATTTCCGAAGTTAGGAGAATTATATACATCATTAATGGAACAAAAACAGAGAGGAATAGCAGTTTATGTCAGAAAAGGAATTAGAGCCAACATAAAATATCAAGATACAGAGGGAAGGGTATTAATACTAGAGTTACAAATTGAACAGAAATCATGGCTATTGGTGACAATCTATGCTCCAAATGAAAACCAAAAAGAATTTTATAAAGATCTCTATGAAAAACTTATTGAAATTGGACAAGGGAATATTTGTATAATAGGGGATTACAATGCAATAGTGGATGTAAAAATAGACTATATTAGCACTATGAAAAATAAAAAGAAGTGAAAAATACTACCAAAAATATTTTTTGAGATGGCGCAGGAATTTAACCTATTTGATGTATGGAGAAAACAGAATCCCAGGAAAAAGGAATATAGTTTCTTCTCAAATCCACACAAATTGTGGTCAAGATTGGACATGGTATGGATGAATGGGGAAATAGAGCAAGAAGTGGAGACAATAGAAATAATGCCAAACAAGCGGGCCTGACCTAGGGAGGATTTTAGGTAGGGATGATTTTAAAAGTAATTTTAATCGGAAACACAGCTGGCAATATTTGGTTTTTAATTCGGCTTTTATTGGGGTTTATATTTTTGTATTTCTGTATTTTGTATTGTGTGTATAGTATTTGTTTTTTAATATGCTGTGAACCGCCCTGAGTCCTATGGGAGAAGGGCGGTATACAAATTAAATTAACATTAACAACATAACATAACATATGGGCAGATCATAATCCCCTGAAAGTAGTGTGGACAGGTCAGAAAAAAACAAAGAGAAGGTGGACACTTAACACTCAAATTTTAAAGGAAAGAGAATTTATCGTAAAGATCAAAAAAGAGATGGAACTATTTTTCAAAGAACACTAAACAACAAACATCATTACAAATTATATGGGACACTGCAAAAGCTTATCTCAGGGGTATAGCAATAGCATATACAGCTAGGAAAAACAAGGTGAAAAGGCAGACACATAATACATTTTTGGAAAAAGATTAAAGAATTAGAATCTAAATTACAGCGGGAGCCACAAGATGAAATGATTAAAGAGGAATTAATTTTGGCCAAACATAAATTAAATTTAGTAGAACAAGAGGAATTGGCAAAAGAACTGAAAATAGCCGAACAAAATTTTTTTGAACATGCAAATAAACCAGGGAGGTGGCTTGCCTACAAATTAAAGAAAGAAAAGGAAAAAAGATTTATACAGGAACTGCAGGACGAAAATGGAGGGGTGCAATATAAAATAGAAGAAAAGAAAAAAATAATTCAGAAGTATTTTGAGTCCCTATATAAAAAAGAGGAAATAGAGGAGGAGAATATAAAGCAATATTTAAAGGCCAATGGTCTCTTAGAATTGAAAGATGAACAAAGAGAATTGAATAAAAAAATAACAGCAATGGAATTAAGAGTGGCAGTACAAAAGCAAAAAAATAATAAAGCTCCAGGGCCAGATGGTTTACCTGGGGAAGTATATAAGACCTTATATGAAGATTTGGAAATGAGACTACTAGAGGTATATAATGATGTATTGGAGAAAGCTAAATTACCAGACTCATGGACAGAAGCCAACATAACCCTCATTCCAAAAGAAGATACAGATCCTAAGCAAATAAAAAAATATAGGCCAATCTCGTTGTTGAATTCGGACTATAAAATTTTTACGACAATAATGGCGGAACGACTAAAAACTATATTAAATCAAATAATATATTCGGATCAAAATGGTTTTCTACCAAATAGACAAATTAGGAATAACACAAGAATTGTATTGAATGTTTTGGAATATTACGAAGCACATCCCAAAAAACAGGCTGCATTAATATTTTTAGATGCCCAGAAGGCCTTTGACAATCTTAATTGGCAATTTATGTTCCAACAGCTAGAAAATATGAAATTCGGCGAGAAATTTGAACAAATGATAAAGTCAATATATAGAATACAAAGGGCCAGAGTAATAATAAATGGGGAAAATACAGAGAAGATTGAAATTAACAAGGGTGTAAGACAGGGATGTCCAATGTCACCTCTACTTTTTATTCTAACGCTAGAAGTGCTATTAACTAAAATCAGAAATAACAAAGAGATAAGGGGATTAAGGATCAAAACAGAAGAATATAAGATTCAGGCATTTGCGGATGATTTGGTGTTCTTTATAGAGGAACCGTTTGAAAGAGGTAGAATTTTAATAGATGAGATAGAGAACTATGGAATGGTGGCGGGACTAAAAATAAACAAAGAAAAGACTAAAATATTAGTTAAAAACTTAACTGAAAAACAAAAAAAGGGATTAGAAGAAAATTTGGGGTTGCAAATAGTAAAAAAGATTAAATATTTGGGAATTTGGCTCACTGCAAGATGTTCCTCAATAAAAGAAGATAATTACAAAAAATTGGTACTGTGTATACAAAAAGATTTAGAGACTTGGGGGAAATTACAATTATCAATGTTAGGAAGGATTTCGGCGATTAAAATGAATGTTTTACCAAGAATGTTATACCTCTTTCAAACAGTTCCAATAAAACTGGGGAATTTTTTTTTGATGAATTAAATAAAATGATTAATAAATTTATATGGCTTCTTCCGGTTGAATCGCCGGCGCTGATGGCAGCTTCTCCGCAGGCTGCCCTCCCCGAGGAAATGTGAACGCGGGACAGTGTTCATCAGCTGTCCCGCGGTTCGGAAATCCTCTCCCCCGGGCAAAGGGGGAGAGGTGAGTTTCTCTAGTAGGGGTAGATCTCGCTAGCCCCCATACTTTTAAAGTGGTGGGGGTGAAGGCGAGATCCCCCGGAGCTAGGGACTTCTCCATTCTTCGGGCTGCCTTCATTCGACTGTTCGTTCGAAGCAAGATGCGGATTCAATCTCTGCCTTCAAGGAGAGCGTGAGTGTAACTTTTAAAGACAGACAGAGCCTGCCAGGAAGATCTGACGGGGATTTTTGTTGAAACCTTAACTCTAAACTTACGATCTTCTTCTGCTTTCTTTAACTGAATCTGAAGAGCAAAGAATATGGCTGTGGAAGGGCGTTTCTTTTTTGCGGTGAATTCATAAGAGACTTTCACTTTCTAGAAACTTTCTCTTGGACTTTCAATTAGCTATATTGTATTGATGGAAAAGGTTTTTCTTCGTTTTTATTGTTGCTGGTGTTTTTACAAAAGTTTAAAGTATTTTTAAAAGATTTTTACAAGATTTTAATATAAAAAGGGAAAGGAAAAGGGGGGGGGAAAGTAAAATGGCTTCTAAGCGTGGAGCTTTTGTTCCTCAGAAGATTATTTCCCCCTCTGTTGTTCAGATACCACAGCAGACTAAATCAAGGAGTCCTCCACCTAAAATAAGGAGTCCTCCACCTTCCCCCCCAGCTCCAGCCCCAGCCCCAGCCCCAGCACTTACATTAAAATATATTCAAGATGCATTAAAGGATACTACAAGACAAATAAGAGTAGAAATGGAAGACCTGTTTGAAAAGAAGAATGTAGAGATGAGACAAGATATACTGTCAGCATTGCAAGGCTTGGCTGGGCATGCAGAACGCATTGAGGGAAGGGTGGATGAAGTGGAAGAAAATCTTGAGTGTTTGGATTTTAGAATGGAGAAAGT
>NW_015389451.1:64546-67344 GCF_001527695.2 Protobothrops mucrosquamatus | reverse complement strand
AAATTACTGAATATCACGAGGTATGGGACATGTATTATAGCTGGTTAGAATTAAGGAATAAAAAAGTAAGAGAAGTAATGTAAATAATTGTTAATAAATGTAAGAGATATAGGACATAGTATTGTTAAGGAAAAAGGAAAATGTATTGTGTATTGTGTATTTTGTTTGTTTGAAAAATAAAAAATATATTAAAAAAAAAGAAAGAAAGAAAATCTGTGGAGGGAGCTGAAGGTTCGAGCTGCCAAACGTCAGCCTTGAAACCTTAATGATTTGGAGAGGATCTGCAAAGAGGAGTGGGACAAAATCCCTCCTGAGATGTGTGCAAACCTGGTGGCCAACTACAAGAAACATCTGACCTCTGCCACCAAGTACTAAGTCATGTTTTGCGAAGGGGTCAAATACTTATTTCACTCATTAAAATGCAAATCAATTTATCACTTTTTTGAAATGCATTTTTCTGGATTTTTTTGTTGTTATTCTGTCTCTCACTGTTAAAATAAACCTACCATTAAAATTATAGACTGATCAGTTCTTTGTCAGTGGGCAAATGTACAAAATCAGCAGGGGATCAAATAATTTTTCCCTTACTGTAGATAGATAGATAGATATCCATGCTGTAACTTGCCTCCTTTTACCATCGTTCTTCTGAATGTAGAGGTTTTTTTTCCCCAGTGGGCCATTTCGTGAACTGTGAACAAAAAAGCATTACTTTCTATGTTTCTGTTAAAAGCATATACTTTTATATCATCAAATTTTCACTTTATCTCTTACTGCCTTGAAAACTACAGTGGTGGTGAAAAGTAAACAAAGGTAGTATATAAGCTTTTCTTTTGGCTATCAAAAATATGCATATTAGAGAAACTAGCTATGTTCTCTGCTTCTATTGGGACAAAGAAGTAGCTTCTAATTTTCTTTACAGCAGTTATAAGTACAATCATAAATTTTCCTGTTACTCTTTGGTTACAACATAAATCTCTTCTTTCTATAATCTATCCTGTCTAATCATCAAAACCATAAATCATAAGTTCATTTTTTCTGATTTATGCAAAATTTCCATAAGGAAGAAGACTTTATTGTCAATTCAGCATATCAAATATATAAATCTGATACAAAAATGCAAATATAACTCTGTTATTCTATTCTATTCTATTCTATTCTATTCTATTCTATTCTATTCTATTCTATTCTATTCTATTCTATTCTATTCTATTCTCTGTCACACAAGATCACAGTTTTGGCGCCCAAAGTGTTTGCAAGCTGAGCGGACACTTTAAGGCAGCAAAATCGTTGCCTCAAAGTGTCCGCTCAGCTTGCAAACACTTTGGGCGCCGAAACTGGAAGCTTCTCAGCACCATAATCTCGCATGACTTCAGCTGTGAGATTACAGTGCTGAGAAGCTTCCAGTCTTCGCACGTTGTTCCTGGCTTCCATTTTCTGCGGCAAAGGGCTTGAGGAAAGGCCTTTGCCGCCAAAAACGGAGGCCGGGAGCAGAGTGCGCTTCAATCTGGGGCTCCATTCTCAGTAGCAAAGGCTTTTTGCAAAGATGGCAAAAGGCTTTGCAAATGGAGAGAAGGCTTTAATGTTTCAGGCCTTCCCTCCATTTGCAAAGCCTTTTGCCAGAGATCTCATCCAGGCCTCCGTTTGCAGAGAGCAGAGGCCTAAAGTACCATGAGATCATGTGAGATCAGTAGTGTGAGAGCTCACTGTACTGATCTTACGTGATCTTGTGGTACTTTAGGCCTCCATTCTCTGTGAACACACCAAAGTCCTGAAGCAGAGAAACAGGCCAAGATCTTCACAAGGTGAGTATCCAAAGGCCCAGTGCCTATGGAGACCCGGCGGTGGGCGGTGGAGGGAATAGGCAGGGCGAATGTTGCAGTGCCTCTGCAGTCATTCGTAAGTGTGAACGACTGCTGTCGTGCTGCAACATTCGTAATTTCAGGACTTGTTCGTAAACACTAGGGGGCGCTTATCGTGTAACTTTGAACATTCACTAAGGGAACATTCGTAACTCGAGGATTACCTGTATGACCAAAGCCCTGCTTTGAACAAAGGCAGACCATAGCACAATCTTCATCTCTATGATTCCACATTTTGAAGGATACCTTAAAAAAAAATATCTAAATTTTAAGAGTTGTGGATAATTCCTCATGATAACATTAAGCATCAATATCTTTGAATTGAGTTTCCTACAGAAAATGTTGTGAATACAATGAGAATACAATGAAGAAACAATGTTTTGATGTTTAAAATTTGGATTTTATAGTTTTATCTTTATACTGATTTATGATCAACGTAGATCTTTGGAAGTTTAACTGTTTTTTTTTTCAGTCTGGCTCACTCACTCACCCGTTTTTTATTATTTTTATTATTATTATTTTGAGGAGAAACGGGAATGGCAACCCTAAATCTGACACCAAAGAATTTATGAAAACTTGTAATTAGGAGAATAACCAAATTCTAGCTAGTAAATCTTAAGAATTCACCACCATTCACCCCACACCCTTCATTTCAGCACCTCAGGAAGGAAACAAGAAAAACAAACACCTTTTTAATCCAGAGCTTCTCTGTCTTGCCTCTCTCAGATATTGTTGGACTTCATTTATTTATTTATTTATTTATTATTTTAATTTGTATACCGCCCTTCTCCCATAGGACTCAGGGCGGTTCACAGCATATTAAAAACAAATAATATACCCAAAATACAGAAAATACACAATACAAAAATACAAAAGAATAAACCCTGATAAAAGCCGAATTAAAACCAAATATTCCCAGCTGTGTTTCCGATTAAAATA
>NW_015389451.1:55258-62607 GCF_001527695.2 Protobothrops mucrosquamatus | reverse complement strand
CCAACCGCCACCCCGGCTATCACGTCAGCCAGCTCAGGCAGGGCTGTTGATACATAGCAGGGAGCCAGGTATATAATCAACAAGCCCACTTGCACCCCTTGCCCCCATTTCACAAGGAGGGACTCCACGCCGTCTATCTGAGGCACAGTGGTCTCCCTAGGACAAAGGCTCTCCCTTATAATGACCGCTACCCCCCCCCGCCCCTACCCCGGGTCCTCGGCTGGTCATTCCCATTATCCTCAGCCACTGTAGGTAGTGTTCATGGATTGTGGGAGATGCAGCCCAACATCATTTGGAACCACTCATATACATGGACTTAGGTTAGATTAATGGTATAAACTCATGAGAATATTTGAATATGCCTCAGTTTAAAAACCTGAGAAGTTAACATAGTTAAGGGTACAGTATAACTTCCTTGCAATGCTTTAAAGTGTATGTGTACATCCTTGTGAAATTGTAACTTTTAGTGTGAAGTGCAGTTTTTATGAGCAATTTTGCTAGCTAACTAGCAGTACATTTTATCAGAAAAGTGTGCCATACTTTGGATTTTGAATTATCTGGAATATACTGTTTCTTTGCTTTAGTGAAAAAGCCAATTGATACATCTGAGATTAAATTGAAAAAAGAAGAGAGTGCAACACATTTCAGTTAGCAATGTTCACTTACTCCTTAATTCACAGATAGTGACATTTACTTCTGTAAGTACTTCATGTCTGCATGTTTGTGAAGGATATTTTCCTCAGGTAGGGGAGCACTATGGATTTCAAAAGCACAAATAGGGTCCCACTCTGAAGGCTATCTGAAAAATACATAAAAGTTGTCAGATTTTTTTTCTCCATTCTAATTTTGGGAACATTTACTGTATATTGTTTAATGGAAACATACATTTCTGGTTTATATCGGTCAACTGAATACCTTCTTTTGTGATATCAAAATATTAATGTTATGCTTCCAAAATCCTCATTAATATATTAAAAATGGGTTGTCTCCGCTTCTTCTTTGTAAGGAATACTACCACAATGTTAATATGTGGAACTGAGCTAAACATAAACCCCCATCTTTGAAGCTTTTAATAATCTTGGGTTTCAGTATAAAAGTTAGATGACTTTCAAACTGCTTTTTTAAAATGTATCTGTGTAAGCCTATGTCTGAGTAAAATAGACAACACATGTATACACATGGTAACTGATAGACCTTAGTGATATGGCTGTTTAGAGAACATTTGTTCAACAAGAAATTTTGTGTGAACATCCTGCAGTAGATGTTATGTGCAGAATTAGTTTTTGATGTGGCTGAGAAAGCAGATTGGTCCCCATTGTGTATTTGTTTTCAGTCTAACTAACCAAGGGAGTTCAAGCACTAGCATTATGATGTTTGTGTAATGGGAACCAAGGTGTTATGAAGCCAATGGACACATATAATAACAATTGTCATAGGCTGATGCCTGATCAAACTCTTTGTTATTTAAGCCATTGACTACCAATAAAAATTCATTAAAATGCTTTAAAATGTTAATTATAAAAGACAATCTTGCAGAGTAATGATCATTATTAAACTTTTCATAAATGTCATGTCTGTAGACTGGATATTGTACACAGATTTCCTGATAGATATCTGGATGATTTGCAGTAAAGTTTTTAATTCCCAATTATTTAGTAAAAGCAGTTAATTAAAGCTACCCCTCCCCAAACAGGATAATGAAGAGGAAGCTTACAAATGGAATTGGTATAAAAGTGTTCTGAATGTTAATATTGAAACAAAAATGTTACTGTATTTTAAAATGGATGCTCAGATGTTTTGAGCTGTTATTGTGTACCCAACTCCGATTTATTCCTTTCAAATTCTAAATGCAATTTCTAATTCTGAAAAATTTCCACCTTTCCCATAAATCAACTGTTTTTGCTTACTACAATATATGATGAAATCCCAGACACTTACACAAATGGAAGATTTCAATCTATTGCACAGCATGTAGGGTAATGTTTGTATGAAAATAGCCTTTGCTATTAAAATTTCTGATGAAAAACATTGACATCATGTCCTGCATTAACTCCCTACTTGTATATTCATACGTCAAACTCTTGACCTCTTTCCACCCATCCCTCATAGCCCTTGCCAGGAAAAAAGCAAATTAATAAAAATATGAATGAACTAATCAACCTTTTAAAAAGAACAGTTGCTTAACTGTATTGCTGTTTATGACTAAACACAGTATTTAATTTAGTCTTGAATTATGTTCTTAGCAGCAGAGTCAAACTGTGACAGCTTCAGTTGTTGGAATGCAGGTGAAGAGGGAAGTCACGTCATAGGAAACTATGGTCTCATCCGGGTCCAGTTTTAGTTTCCCTGCAACATAGGAGAACAAACCCATCAGGACAAGATTCAGCAGTCCATCTGCATTTAAAAGACAAAGGCCAATCTTTCGAAGACAGCAAAGTCCATATTTTGGACAGAGAGAATCACTGGTTTGAAAGAGGGGTCAAAGAGGCCATCTACGTCAAAATAGAACAGCCCTCTCTCAACAGAGGGGCAGGGATACGACATCATCTGTCTTCAGTCTACAACACAGTCCTGTCAACAGTTCCAAAAAGGCTCCACACCCATTTGCACTACTCAGGTGACCTGACGACACAGATAAACCTCCAGGTGGCATCAACAACTCTCTAAAAGGGAGTTTCCAGTGATGTCGCTGCAACATGGGTGCTGGGGAATGAAGCTCCGTTCCCCGAGCCCGATTTCTACCAGCTGGGGAGTCCAATAGGACCGAAGGTTGCCCCGTAGAGGCGACTGGCCAAAGGGTGAAACTTTGCAGATCGCGAGCCAGTGGTAGCTGACCCACTTGATCCAAAGGAGCCCTCGGGACTGGCAGGAAGAAAGGTTGATCACACCCATGCGGTCAGCCAGAAGCAGCTGATCGTCGGAGACAACAAATTCTAACAAGCGGAAAGCAAAACAGCTGATCCGGGTGAGACTAAAACATATACTGATGGTAGCAATATATGCACGAAATGATAAACAAGAACAATTTTACCAGAACTGATATGATATGGACATCTTTGGGACTTAATATGATGATACAAGAAATTGAGATAGAAACTAATGTTTGGGCAGACCATAACCCAATAAAGATGACTTGGAGAGGAACTAAGAATAAATTAAGATGGTCCTTGAATAAATCTATACTGAAATTCATCCAGGGAAACAGATGGCTTTAATATTCCTTGATGCACAGAAAGCGTTTGACAATGTAAACTGGCAATTCATGTTTCAGCGACTTGCGGAAATGGACTTTGGAGAAAACTTTATAAGTGTAATTAAAGCAATTTATTGTAAACAAACAGCCAAAATAATTGTAAATGGAGATTTTAGAGAAAACTTTAACATTAAAAAAGCACAAGACAGGGATGCTCACTATCTCCATTACTATTTATACTAACACTGGAAGTATTGAGTAGAAACATCAGACAAGATACAGAAATTAAAGGACTGGAGATAAAAGATGAAAAGGAGCGTTGGCTTACCTGAACGCCTCTTCTCAGCATGATGATGGAGAATCCACTAATGGGTTGACTCTGTCCTCCTGCCCAATCAGACTAAGTCAGTCAAAGTTGTCACGCCCGTCCTGCTCTGGGACCTCCCAGTCTCAATGACGGCGGAGCCAATGACGACAGTCCGACGTGATGACTCCCAAGAGAAGTAAAAGAACCCCCCCTAACACGGGACCAAACTGACCTCTAGAGGGGCGGGCATGGATTCTCCATCATCATGCTGAGAAGAGGCGTTCAGGTAAGCCAACGCTCCTTCTCCAGCATGATGGATGGAGAATCCACCAATGGGATGTACCAAAGCCCACTGTCCCTATGGGAGGGAGTCAGTTGGGGCCTGTGTCCCTGGTCTAGGTACTACCTGTTGCAGCACTCTCCGACCAAAGGAGGCGTCTGCAGAAGCGAATTTGTCTAATCGGTAATGCCATATAAACGGAGAAGGCGAGGACCATGTCCCCACCCTACAGATATCTTCTATAGACGCCTGTGTTGCCCATGCAGCAGAGGTGGCAGCGCTGCGAGTGGAATGTGCCGTCACATGACTTGGAACCGTCAGGGAGAGCGACAAATACGCTGCCGCTATGCAAGCCCTGATCCATCTGCCTATGGTAGAGGCAGACACCTTCTGACCCATTGAAGAAGGCTGGAAAGATACGAAAAGGGCTTCCGACCTATGGAAGACCGATGTCTACTTGATGTAACAGCGCAAGGCTCTGCGGACGTCCAGAGTGTGCCATTGTCGTTCCAAATCATGTGACGGCTGAGGGCAAAAATCTGGGAGAATGACCTCCTGTGTCCTGTGGAACATGGAGTTGATTTTGGGGATAAAGGAAGGATCCAACCTAAAGACCACCCTGTCCTTGTGAAAGATGCATAAATCCTCCCTAATAGATAGAGCCACCAGCTCTGAAATGCGTCTAGCGGAGGTGATGGCTACCAAGAAGGCGACCTTGAGTGACAAGGACCGCAGATTACAGGTTCTGATGGGTTCGAAGGGAGACTTAGTGAGGGCCTGGAGAACCCGTGGTAACTCCCAGGAGGGATATCTGTGAACCACGGGCGGCCTGCTGTTAGTGACTCCCTTAAGAAAGGAGCGGACCATGGGGTGCTGAGATAATGACTCTGACTTATCCCAGGTGAGCACCGTGTTGGGCGTTAAGCCCTTGTTGATGCCATCTAATAAGTAGTCCAAGACCTTAGGGATGGTCACTTGTGAGAGAGCTAAGTGAGTCCTGTCACACCATTGGCAGAAAGTCCGCCAAGTGTGATCATAAATATGATTAGTTGCCGGCCTCCTGGAGGCTTGGATCATGTCAATCATGTCTGACGAGTATGACTCCTGTGTCAGGGTGCGGCGCTCAAGCGCCAGGCGGCTAGTTGGAGCCATTGGGGCTCTGGATGGTGCAGGGCCCCCTGAATTAGGGTTATGCGACCTGGGGGGATCCTCCACGGGGGAGCCGTGGCAAGGCTCACGAGGTCTGCAAACCACGGTCGTCTCGGCCAGTGTGGAGCAATGAAGATTACGTCCACCTGCTCCTGCAATATCCTTCTGATGGCTGCCGGAATCAGAGGGAGAGGAGGAAAGGCGTACAGTAGCCCGGGGCTATGGAATGCGAAGGGCGTCCGTCCCCTCCGCCCCCGGAGAAGGGAACTGGGAAAAAAATCTGGGAAGTTAAGCGTTCTCTGGGGAGGCGAACAGGTCCAAACCTCTCTGCAATCTCTGCAAAGAGACTCAGGTGGAGCCGCCACTCTGAATGGTCCACTGTTGACCTACTGAGAAAGTCCGCTTGTCGATTCGCTTCTCCCAAGATGTGCTCTGCCCTGATGGAAAGAAGGTTTCCCTCTGCCCAAGAACCCAGTAGCTGAGCCTCCGCCATGACGGACCTGGAATGGGTGCCCCCTTGCCGGTTGACATGGGCCTTCGCCGCCACATTGTCTGTCAGGACCAGCACGTGTTGCCTCACAATCTTGGCGCGGAAGTGGCGGAGGGTCAAATGGATCGCCCTGAGCTCCAACCAATTGATGTTGTGCTTCAGGTCCAATCGCGACCATCGGCCCTGCACCAACTGAGATTGGAGGTGTGCTCCCCAGCCGAACAGACTGGCGTGTGTGGTCAGGGTGATTCGGGGAGGCTCCTTGAACAGCAACCCCTTAATTATGGCTGGGGAGGTCCACCAACTGAGGGATTGGAGGACCTGAGGCGGAACCCTGCCTCGTTGGCTGGAGGAGCTGGTGCCCAGTCTTTGAAAGGGGAGCAAGAACCATTGCAGAGTTCTCGAGTGTAGTCTGGCCCAAGGCACTATTGCTATACATGCTATTAATTTGCCCAGCAGCTGAGAGAGCATTACTAGTGCCACTACATGCTCCCTGCGGACCCTGAGGATCAGGTCTCATATGCTGTCCTGATGGTCCCTTGACAGGTAAACATGACAAGAGTTTGTATCTATTACCGCACCCAGGTGCAAAAGGTGGGTTGAGGGAACCGTCTGGCTTTTTCGAAAGTTTATCGAGAACCCGTGATCTTGAAGTGTCCTGATTGTTAAGGCCAGGTCCGACTGGGCGGCTGGAATAGAGGACGATTGAATCAGGATGTCGTCCAGGTAACACTGGACGCGTACTGGTACCAACCTCAAGTGTGCAGCGAGAACGGCCAGGATCTTGGTGAAGACCCTGGGGGCTGACGAGAGGCCGAACGGCAGGGCCTTGTACTGGAAGTGACGGTTGGCATAACAAAACCTCAGAAATTGTCGATGGTCCGGACAGATGGGGATGTGAAGGTACGCCTCCGTGAGGTCGATGGATGTCATGAGGTCCCCTCACCTGATGCTGCCCAAGATGGAATGGAGCGTCTGCATTTTGAACTTCTTGTACTCGAGGTGGGAGTTCAGACCCTTGAGGTCGAGGATCGCCCTCCATCCCCCTGAGGTTTTTGGGACTACGAAAAGGATGGAGTAATACCCCCTCCCTGCTTGCCCCTCTGGTACCCCCTCTATGGCCTTTATGTTTAATAAATGCTGAATGGCCTCCATCATGAGGTCCTTCTTGGATTCCTTAGTATTGGACAGGAAACAAAACGATCTATGGGTATGGTGACGAACTCTAGGGACAGCCCTTCTCTTATGGTGCGGAGCACCCAAGAGTCCGTGGTCGTGCTTTCCCATTGGTGGATAAAAAGAGTGAGTCTGCCACCAATGGGACAGGGCTCCCCTGAGTCACTTGGAGCGACGAAAGGGGCAGCCACCCTTGCCACGAAAGGACTGCTTACCCTGGTTCTGTTGTCTGGACCTGTCCCTATAACCTGCCCAGTTTGTTAAAGAAGGTCCGGGGTGGTTGACCAGCCTCTGGGGCTGGTCCCGCTCGAAAGGACTGATGGCGAGCATAAGGAAAGTACCGTCCGTTTGATTTCCTGATCAGGTGAGAAATCACCTTCTGGGCTTCCGGTGGTGACAGCTGGCATCGCATGGTGGCTTTTTTTAGCCGCCCGTCCGGGAGCGCGTCAAAGCCTGAAGAGACAGCGTTTGCCAGCTGTCTCTCGGCTAGGAACCTCGTCCCTCGGGCAAAGAGGGAGAGGTGAGTGAGTCCGGATAGGGTTAGAGCTTCCTTTTGCCCCGGTTTTGTCTTAATCCGGGGTGAAAGATGCTAGCTCGCCCGGAGTCTGGACACTCTCCGCGCCCCGAGACGCCTTCGCTCCTTGCTTGTGGAGCGAAGCCAGATGCAGCTCCCACCTCTGCGATCGAAGGTATTTGATTTAAAATTATAAGCAGACAGAACTGAACAGGAGGCTGGAATTGTAATGGATTTATT
>NW_015389451.1:40550-54499 GCF_001527695.2 Protobothrops mucrosquamatus | reverse complement strand
TTATTGATTTTGACTGATTTTGTATGTGAAAAAGAATGAAAAATTGGGAAGAAATGTAAGAAGGAGGTTGGGAATAAGGAATGTTTTTGAAGTCAATGTTTTTTTAATCTTTTTGGATTAGTAAAATGTTTGTCAGAACTTAGGATGATTAAGGATATATATAAATATAATTGTATTATTTTAAAGGATTTAAATAAGATAAATAAGATATTAGATGATTAATGTTATATATGTATGCAATTATATTATTTTAAAGAATTTAAAATTTGTATTTACTGGGATTAAGATATTTGAATGATTATAAGAGAAATGGTAGAGTTTACTTTTTTAGATGTTTGGATTTGGGGAAGATGGATAATTTTGTTTTGAGTTTTGAGTTAAAATGGAGTTTAATTTTTGTTTTTTAATTATTTGAGTTAAAGTTTTTTTTTTTAAACTGATTGCTTTATGAGGTGTTGAATCCTGTTTTAGTTCTGGGAAGTCGGGGAGGGGAGGGGTTTAAGGGGAAATTATAAATTGATGTAGTAATTAATTATAAGTATATAATGGAATTGTAATAATAAGAGGATATTCCCGGCAGATTCCCCAAATTGCACTCGATGTGGTGGTTAGAAGGCGGAAGGGATGTAGAGTGGTAGGAGGAAAGAGGAGAGGTTGTGGGGTGAGGGGGAGGAAAGAGAGGGAAAGTGGATAAGGGTGGAGGCAAGGCGGGGACTGCCGGGAGTATTCGGAAATATTTTGAGTAAAAATCTTTTTTCTTTTGTGGTGTTTGTAGATGCATCATTTGTATTTGTTGTTTAATTCAAAATAATAAAAAATTTTATATAAAAAAAAAAAAGAAAAAAAAGAAATCACCTTCTGCTTTTGCTTGTTTTCAATTAGATAGGGGGTTAACGACTCCCCAAAGAGACGTCCCCTGCTAAATGGGGCCGTGGCCACTCGCCATTTATGCCTACCCTCTGCCCTCCAGTTCTTGAGCCACAGCAATTGTCGTGCGACTACGCCGGAGGCCATGGCTCGGGCAGAATGTCTGGCAGCGTAAATGGATATGTCCGCCATGTACTCTGAAGTTGCCACCAGCTTGGTCAGATCTTGGTGTACCCTCACTTCTTCTAGGGGAATCCTGGCCTGGAGCTGCCTGAGCCAGATGAGGGAAACCCTGGCAAAAAAGGAAGCGGATGTTGCCGCTTTGGCAGCCCAAGCCGACGCCTGGTGTAATCTGCGAAGGGAGAGCTTGGACTTTTTATCCTCAGCTCTAAGTGTGTCAGAAATATCCCCTGGCAGCCTGGAAGATGAAAACAAAGGAGCTAGGGATTCATCTATTTTAGGTACCTCTAACAGCTTCGTTAGGGCTGGGGCCATATCTACCAATTTGCGTTCTGCTGCCCCTTGGGAAGGAGGGGCGTTTGGGGCTTCTCATTGGCCTTGCACATTCTTAAGAAACAAGGGGGGGACAAGGGATATGCTGGTGCCTAATAACTGTCTCAGAAAAGAGCGGATCTATGTCCTGGGTAGAGGACGGCTCCGGGGTGGGAACAAGGTCTGGGCCGATCTTACCCGCTGCACATGCCCTGCGCAGAAGAGATGGGAAGAGCGTGGCATTAAAGAGTTCCACGATGGGAGGAGGATCTTGTGGAGGTTCCTCACAGTCAGACCACTGATCACCAGTGAAATCATAGTCAGCGGAACTCGAGACGTTGCTGTCCGGGGAAGGAGGAGGCGAGATTGAGTCAGGACGGTCGAGCATCCCGGGCCGTGTTGAGATGGATGGAGCTGATGAAGGCCCTGGAATGGAAGCTGACTGCTGGCGTCCAGAGGAGGCCATCGCCTGAAGGACCGCCTGCGAGATCATGGCCTGCAGCTGATCCGTAAATGAAGTGTCCTGCGAAGGGCGAAGCCCTGCTGCTGTCGGAGTGAATGTGGCTGCAGGTTCTGTGGGGGGACCCTGGGGTCCCAGTCCATCCCCGAAGAGGGGTGGACATGCCTGACCAAAGGTCGGTATAGCGACCTGCTCGGGCTCTCGCTCTGGAGACCATGACGGTGGCAGAGAAATGAATTGTGGGTCTAGAGTTGGATCCCCAGGTGAGGGGAGTGGTGGTTTGTCCACTTCCCCCACCGCCAATCGTTGTGCCCGGGAGAATTGCTTCTCCAAAGCGTGATGTGCGCGATTGGCCTGCTTTTCAGCAGATTTGCTTGGTCCTTTGCCAGACTTAGATTTAGATTTGGCCTTTACCTTAGCCGCGGCTTCTTGGCAAGGGGACTTGCGTTTAGGTTGTCTGATCGACACAGAAGCCTGTGGCACAGTGTTGTCTGCCATAATGAGTTGAGAAAGTTCCAGTGGAGCGCTGAATACAGTCTCGGTCTGCAAGAGATTACCAGTTCCCCACCGTAATGGGACTGGCGTGCACGTGGATCAGCGTGGTCCAGCCCACTGGCAAAACCAGAGTCACGCTGGGCGCGTTAGAACGCATGTCACTGACCGTACAGTTCATGAATCACAATCTTATGTCCAGATGGAATTGAGGAACAGTGACGAAATCTTGCGTGACTCAACTAGTGGCAATGGTCAGGGCTTAGAGAGCAACCACTAGCTGCAGAGTGGCAGACCGGCTAAGTTGATGAGGCTCTAAGTGGCATAAGGTTTGAAATGAAGGCTTGTCCTTTGACCCGGAATCTGGAGTGGTACTGTAAGGGAAACCCCTTGACCTTGAGGGACCTGGCCTCTTGGAGGCCTGGTAAGAATGTAGGTCCTCTGCAATTTAGGTGTGTGACAAGGAAATTCAGGTGGTGGACTGGAGTCTGTAAATCATGTCCTTGAGCTAAATGTAAGTGGGTGAGGCTCAGCTGCTGTCGTTAGGCAACCAAAATGGCACTCACAACGAGCGGGAAGGAAAGAGCCGTACAGTGAGGGAATTCAAAATGGCGCCCGCAACTGCAAGTCAAGGAAGCTGGCAAGCACTGGCTGACCAATCTGTCTAATGGCCGTTTAAAACAGGCGCTGTGTGTAAAAGACCCAGCCTCCTTCAAGTTGCAAGCCCTAAATGAAAAAATCTGTTTAAGTGCCAGTAATGGCCGCCTCGCGGCGCGCCAAAATGGCGACCGTGCAGCCGAGAAAGGGAAATGCAAACCCTTGAAGCCTGAGGAGTTTGGGCTTAAGGTGGTCAATCGCCGCTCCCAAACGCTAGCAGAAGCGCATGGAACAGTCTCCCTCTGCTGCTGATTTGCTAGGTCAAGACTGTGATTGCCTAGAGGGAGTTTAGCAATCTGCACCAAACAGGTGATAGGAGCACCGGCCGCAGCACTTTCTAGCAGCCGCAAAGCCGAATGCCGAGGCTTTCAGCCAAAGGAAAAATTACCGGAACACGCTACGGCAGGGCAGGGAGCCCCAGCCGTCCGCGCTGAGCAGCTGCCGCACCTCCCAAAAACAGCGGGGATTCCCTGGCCGATATTACTAGCCGAAAGGGAAAAAAGGCAGACTTTGGAATTGCTCTGATCACGTCAGATAAGCGACGATCGAGTGGGCAGCTAGGCAGCTGGTCAAATCGAGCTGTCCTAATTAGCAGTGTGTCTAAAGCGATCTAGCTGCCCCAGAAAAAGACAGCTTAACGGCCACAAAATGGCGGCCGCAACTGACTGAGGGCTTCTGAGCCCAGAGCCCTCAGATGGCAGAGGCTTGGATCCTCTGCTGAAAGGAGGTTTTCAGAGTCTCAGTAGCCTCTGAAAGCTCCTAAAAAACAAGGAGAATTCACCAATGTGTAATGGAAGGGATAAATTTAACCTAAACCAAACCTGCTCGAGAAAGAATTTGGGAGTCAAGATTGTCACGTCCGTCTGGCCGAACAGACTAAGTCGAGACTGGGAGGTCCCAGAGCAGGACGGGCGTGACAACTTTGACTGACTTAGTCTGATTGGGCAGGAGGACAGAGTCAACCCATTGGTGGATTCTCCATCCATCATGCTGGAGAAATATAAACTACAAGCATTTGCAGATGACTTGGTTTTTATATTGGAAGATCCATTGGAAACAAGCACTAAACTTATGGAGAAAATACAAAAATTTGGAGAAGTGGCAGGGTTGAAAATAAACAGATAAAAGACTAAAGTGCTAATAAAGAATCTAACAGAAAAACAAAAAAATCAACTAACAAAAAAACAAATCTTCAAATAGTTAAAAAAGTTAAATACTTGGGAATTTATCTAACAGCAAGATGCATAACAATAAAAGAAGATAACTATGTAAGACTGCTAAAACAAATAAAATTGGATCTGGAAAAGTGGAAAAACTTACAACTTTCAATGCTGGGGAGAATAGCAACAGTGAAAATGAATATCTTACCAAAAAATACTCTTTTTATTTCAAACGATTCCTGTAAGGCTGGGAAAAGCCTTTTTTGATGAACTGAATACAACAATATTGAAATTTATCCAGCAAGGAAAGAAAGCTAGAATTAGACTGAAAATGCTACAAGAAGTGAAACTAACTGGAGGATTTGGATTGCTGGACTGGACGTTATACTACCAAGCAACTATTTTAACATGGCTTAAAGAATGGATAATGCTTCGAGACAAAAGACTATTATACCTAGAGGGCCATGACCTACAAATTGGTTGGCATGCCTTTCTGTGGTATGGGAAGAATAAAATACATAGATACTTTCAAAACCACTTTATAAGAAATGCACTTCTTTCAGAATGGGAAAAAATAAAAGTAAAAATTTATATTAAGATACCTGGATGGCTTTCAACAATGGAAGCTTTCGCTTACCCAAATAGCAAGAAGACTATCGAGCAATTAATTAACATATTTATGATAACTAACTATTATCTATTATTTTTGTTAAACACATGAACCCAGACATTATGCTGTTTGCTCAATATTGAGAATGTTATTAAAAACCCTAACCCCAACCCCAACCCTAATCCTAACCCTAACCCTAACCCAAATCCCAACCCCAATCCCAATCCCACCTCATTCCTAACCCTATAAAAACTAATAAAATTTATACAAAAAAACCCCCAACTCTCTAAAAGAATGCAAATGACCAGGTGTGTGCAAGGAGTATAAATCCTTCCATTCCCCCACCATCCAGTCAGAGCTGAAGAAGCTTCTTGGATGAGAAGTGAAACTTCTTCAAAGAAAAACAAGAAAGTCCAGTTGCCTCATGAAAAAGCATCTTTGGGACATCTGGCAAGGACCTCCCCATACACTGGATGAAATCTACATTGCCTGCATAACCATTGAATCACATTTCACAGAAATCTGAGATCACTCTAACCATTGCTACCTGCCACCTCCTCAGCTACCTTCTCCTGTCTCCCCCCATGCACCCCAACATCTCCTGATCAAGAGGGGGAAGAGCCAATCCAAATTGGGGCAACCAGACAAGCCCTGGCCATGGAAGAACAGCAGTGATACAGGGAGTTAGCTCTCTGCTTCTACTGTGGAGAACCCAGACACCTAGACAAGGACTGCCCTTCAAAAGCACCCAAGAGAGGAGACAAATGTCCCAGCAACTCCCCCACTGCCAACCAACTAGACTGCAAACTCCAGGACCAGGAAAACAGCGACAGCCCCTCTCACAAGAGCTCATGGAGATGCTCCAAGCATTGAACAGGATTCACATTGATTCCGTTCTATCCCTCCCTTCCGGTCAGGAAGAAACCCTACCTACTCTGATAGATTCAGGAGCGACAGCTAACTTTATCAACCTGGCAATAGTAAAGGAGCTCAAGATTCCAATCGTTCCCCTTAAGTTTCCCTTGCAAGTAGGAACTATTGATGGCCAGCCTTTCAAATCAGGTCCTATTACACATTCAACAGTACCTTTGCAATTAACCATAGAAAACCACTCGGAGATGTTAACCCTTTTCATGACTAGCCAACTGGATCTTCCCATAGTGTTAGGAGCCAAATGGTTGCTACTTCATGGCCCCACAATTAAGTGGAAGCAACAGTCCTTTTAACAACCCTGATTGCCTCTCTCATTGCAATCAGCTGCACAAAAAACCCCTCCAGCCACCCCTGAAGGCTAGCAGGGAGACTTCCAATGAACCAAGCAAGTATGCAGACTTTCAAGATGTTTTTTGGGGAGGAGGAAGTGGCAGTTCTTCCCACACACAGAGACTGCAACTGTGCCATAGACCTGATCCCAGGTGCAAAACCTCCTGCCAAAAGGCAGTATCCAATGTCAGCCAAAGAGTTAACTTTTGGCTTTTAATGTATCCATCCAATCATGTGGTCGGTAGAAGTGTTGCACAAACATCTTGCCTAGGGCCTGGGCTGAAGGAATCGTCAGATATGCCGCAAAGTGTGCTTGCTTTGAAAACAAGTCGATGACAGTCCAGATTACTGTGTTCCCAGCACTCTCAGGCAGCTCCACGATAAAGTCCATAGATATCACTTCCAACGGCTTAGCTGGGTTGGTTACCGACTGTAGCAAGCCTGGAGGCTTCCCAGGTAGATGCTTCATGGAGGGACACATGGGACAACTGGCCACATAGGCTTCTATGTCCTTTTTCCTTTTTGGCCACCAAAACCGTCTTTTTACCACATGAAGGGTTTTCATGAATCCAAAATTCCCTGTGGGTTTTGCAACATGGTGTCAAGCCCCACGGGGCTTGCCATTCACAGGCGGGGGGGGTGACCCGGAACACGGACCGCAGCAGCCAGACGCCGCCCTGACGCCGGCCGATCCCCAGAGCCGAGCCAGCCGCCGGAACGGGCCAGCTGGATGGCGAGAACAGCCCTCCCCCTCCTCCTCCTGTTCCACACCGGACGCCTACTGTCTCCTGGCCGGCCGTGGAGCTTCTTAGCAGCTGTCAGGAGGCAGCCGGTCACCACCAAGAACCGCCGGAGGCCTCCAGTGGGTGAGAGGAGGCTGCTGACATCCGGGCGAACCTACGGAGGCCCGGAGGGGACAGCCAAGGGCATGAACATCGTAAGAAGCCTGATGAGCCAGCGGGAGGTTCTGGCCTAAGCAGCTGGACGGAGGGCCAACAAGGCATGGCTAGGCCAAGGGAAAGACGGAAGTGAACCTGGGGGGGTGTTATGTGTTTTGGCCAGATGTTGGTTTGCTGCTGGGGGTGGGGCTTTAGGGCGTGGCACTGTTATGTAAAGCACTGGGAGCAAACCACTCCCAGTGCTGACTTTTTGTTTGCTGAGGAATAAACCTTGCTAGCACCTCATACCTGCGTTCCTTGACTGTGTTAAATTGGATGACGACGGACGGAGGTGACACATGGCTCCTCTACAGGACCAAGGTTCTCTGGCTGGCTGGGATGTACAATTTACTCCCCTTCCACGCTAAGCCCTCCTTTGACATCAGGTCATCTTTATGTCTCTGGAACCATTCATCCGCCCCCAAGGCATCTTTTAACAGTTGCGTCAACAAATCTCCAGCCAGTTGCAGAGAGGCTGTTCTCTGCTGCCTTGTAAGCGCTGACTCTGCGAGCTGCCTGGAAGGGATAATGGAGTTAACTACTTCCTCTCGGGCACTTCTGTACTGGGGCATGTGAGAGAGGGCATCTGCTAGAAAGTTCTCCCCCCCCCGGCAAGTAGCGAAGGGTGAAACTGAAGTGGTTAAAATACTGAGCCCATCAGACCTGCTTAGAGGATAGCTTCCTTGGGGTCCTTAATGCCTCCAGGTTCTTGTGGTCCATCCACACCCAGAAGGGAATCTTATTACCCTCCAAAAACTGCCTCCAGGTCAGAAGAGCCCATCGGACAGCATAAGCCTCCTTCTCCCAGATGGCCCAATGCCTTTCAGTATCAGATAACTTGCGAGATATGCAGGCACAGGGTTGCAGCTCCCCCTTTCTGTTCCTCTGGAGTAAAACCGCCCCTACTGCCACATCACTGGCATCTGCCTGAACTACAAAAGGTTCATCTGGGTTTGGATGCTTCAAGACTGGCTCTGCAGCAAAGAGCTGCTTTAGCTTCTCAAAAGCCACTTGGCATCTGATGGACCAGTTTAGTGGTTGACTCAGTTTGGGCTTCACCCCACCCCCACCCCTGTCTTGAGCAAGTTGGTGATGGGCAGGTTTTGTCTGGGCAAATGTGGGGATGAACTGCCGGTAAAAGTTCGCAAATTCCAGGAAACTCTGCAACTGCCTCCTGGTTCAAGGGGCCTCCCATTTCAGAATTGCCATCACCTTTCCTGGGTCCATTTCTACCCCATCTTTGGAGATGCAATACCCCAGGTAGTCTAGGCTGTTTTTGTGGAAGAAGCATTTAGATAACTTCACATATAGCTGGGCTTTACGCAACTTCTCAAGTACTGCCCTCACCAGCTTTACATGCTCTTCCATGGTCTCGGTATAAATTAGAATGTCAACTAAGTAGACCAGCAACCCTTTGTACAGGTGCTCATGCAGGACCTCATTTATTAACTGCATGAATATTGCTGGCGCTCCTTGCAACCCAAATGGCATCACTCAAAATTGGTAGCAACCCAAAGGGCAGTTAAATGCGGTTTTCCATTCATCGCCTTCTTTAATCCTCACTCGGTAATAGGCTTCCCTTAAGTCCAGTTTGGTGAATATCTTCCCCTTGGATAGGTAACCCAGCTTGTCCCTCATGAGGAGGAGGAGGAGGGGCTACATATTCTCTACACAGATATAATTCAGTCCACGGTAATCCACACACAGCCTAAGAGACCCGTCTTTCTTCTCTTTGAAAAGCACAGGGGCAGCCATCCTTGATTTCGCTGGCTGGATAAATCCCCTGGCTAAGTTCTTGTCTATAAACCCCCAAATTTCCTCCATCTCCCTCAGGGTCATTGAATACATCTTTGGCTTTGGTAATTTTGCCCCTGGCAAGATCTCAATAGCACAGTCTGTGGGGTGATGGGGTGGGAGCACATCTGATTCCCTTTCACTGAACACCTCTGCTAGGTCACGGTATTCGTTCGGAACGAGCGGCTCTAGCTTCTCACTTCCCTTTAGTGTATTCACTGACTCTGCTTTCACTTTGCTAACCGCAGGCTCGTGGCTGGCATGCGGTGCTTTCACTGGCCCCTGCCAGCTAGCCACTTTCTTTCTCATTCGCCACTTGTCTACTGACGAATTCCATTTCTTCAACCAGGATAGCCCTAGGACCATGGTCTCGGTCATTCCAGGAACCACAATAAAATTGATAGTTTCTATGTGGGTCCCAGCCCTGAGGCTTACTGGATCTGTCAGGCAAGTTGCTGCTGCCCCTCCCATAAGGGAACCATCTAACTGGGAGAACCCCATGGGCCACCTTAACTTCCTCAGACTCAGTCCTAGTTTCTCCACAGTCTGGAGGCTGATTAGGCACCAAGTTTACCCTGAGTCCAACAAGGCTGTGAGGGCCCCCGTTACTCCTGAGGAGGGCACCTGAATCTCCACTTGGGCCGTCATGGGGATGATGGTGCCACTTACCATCAGGTCATCTTCCTCTTCACTGTCACTCTTGTAGAAAACCTAGCCAGGCTTGTGGTGGGTCGGAGTTCTCTCCCTTTTGCTGGATTGGGAAGAGACCTCTATGACCTGTTGGGCTGGCCGTGCCTTCTCCCTTGGATTTACTGGGTTTTTTTCCGGCTTCGGTTGGGCCCGGGGCTCATGGTGCTGGTAACAGCCATGGCGTGGGGCAATCGGCCACTCATTGGCCTTCCATCCCACATCGGAAACATACTCCCAAGCCCTGGTGAGGCTTTTCCCGTGGCAGGGGTTGCATCCCTTCTTCTTACATGGGGCATCGGGCATCTCTTGGGCGTGTGGTGGGGCTGCTTCTCATGTGCTTGCGTGCTCATGGTACTCCATCAGGTCAAGCTCCATGTTTGTGGCCAGATAGTACCATGTTCGAAGGTTGTGTGGCACTCCCTGGGGCAGGCAGTTGCGATACAGCTGCTTGTTCAGCCCTTTCCGGAATTGGTAGAGCAGCATATGCTCAGGTCAATCTCTTAGGTGAGCTGCTAGATTGTGAAAGTCTTGGATGTACTCTGCCACTGGCCACTTGCCCTGCTGTAGGGAGAAGATGCGGATCTCTGCACACCAGACCGCTGTGGGATCGTTGAACCTGTCTCGCAATGCCTGCATGAAAGCACCCATGTCTTGCAGCTCTGGAACCCCTTCATTGTGGAGAGACACCAGCCATTCTGCTGCATACCCCTCCAGGTAAGATGTGATGGCATTGACCCGGGCGCGCCCATCCAGGTACATTGCTCCATGGTGTTCCATATAGTTCCAGACCTGGGTCAGGAAGTAGGCCAAATTGTTGGGCCAGCCATTGAACCAAACTGCTAAGGGAGGCAGCACTCGGTCCTCTTGCACTACGAATACCTGGGCGGCAGCCCCACTGCTGACTGGGGTGCCTGAACAGGGAAGCCGGCTGCCACTAGGGTTGTGTGTGCCAGCCTCTGCATCCTGGCTTTGGTTTGGGCTGCCACCGTGGTTTTCTGGAGAGGAGGTTCACCCTGGTCTCACCCCTCCATCCACTTCTCTGTCAACTGCTGACATCTCAAAGCTGCCAACCTCCTGGTGGAGTCCAGGTAGGCTGCTACAGTAGAGAGCTGGTTTAATGTCAACTGTCCAGTTGGCATTTCCAGAATAAGAAACTCCTGGGACATGATTTTACCAAGAGTATAATACTTTACTGAAAATCTACATTGGCACAGAAGAAGCGAAACTAGCTCTGATTTCCTGTGCAAACACTGCCATAGTTATTTCCCCATAACGAATTCTAACAAGCAGAAAGCAAAACAGCTGATCTGTGTGAGACTACTTTCCTTATCTCTCTACAAGTGAAAATACCAGTTCTGGGAAAAAGCACTCAAAAGCAAGAAATCCCCAAGCTCCAGGGAGGGGGGTGTTTCTTTACCCCCTCCCTCCTGAACTATGAGCGGCGGTTTAAGCTTTGGGGAAATTAAAACTGACTTATAACAATACTGTGAAGATAACTGAGCCATAAAAGAAGGATAATTTGGGAAACTTTTGGATTTATAAATCTTTTTTTATTATTCCTTGTTTGGAAACCATCGGATTTTAACTTTTTAACTTTTTTTTTATATATAAAAGTTTTATTGGTTTTTTACAATAACAACCTTAGTGCCTGGTGTACAGCGTGTTGTCTTGATTCATAATTTTTTTTGAAAAGAATATACAATTAATAATAGTTAATAAACAATCAATAATAATTAATTTTTATATTTCCCTAATTGGTATATCAATTGATAATATATTTCCTTGATCTTCTCTTCACCCAGTGATATTCTCCTTCTACAACATTAAACAAATATAATTTCTAATATTTGATATTTTCCATATTTAAATGATTAAATAAAAACATTATCTTCTATATTTATACCAACAATAGTAGCATCCATATGTAGCATTTTTTTCTTATCAGCTTATGTTTTTTGTAAGAGTCATCTTATTGATTCACCATGTATCTTATTTTCATAAATCTTGTTTAAGCTCAATTTCTCCATAATATTCAAAGAATTCTTGTCAATCATATTTTCCCCAGTATTTAACATCTAAATATCCAAATTTTCCATTTAAATAGATCATCCCATTATTTTCATATTTCATATATTATAAAGATACTATACTGTGGAGGTGAGAGACAGATAAAGGTGGTGATCAGAAAACTGTCCCTCCTAACGTGTGCCCCTCCTCTCTGCATCTATCTCCCCCCTTCACATCACCAGAGTGATGTGAAAGTGCGTAGCTCTGTGTGACCTTGCTTGTCTGATAACAGCTCGCATCAACAATATGTTATTGCCCACTTCTCCCTCTTTCTGGCCTCTTGCTTTCTATCCTTAAGCATTGGTAAGGAGATTAACCAATGAAGTGCTGTTACTATGCTGTTGCCATGTTAAACCTTTTCCTGCTTGTAATACTGTATATAAAGAATAAACTGCTGCATGTGAGCGGCCATTATTTGCACCCTGCAATGACTGAGCACTGATTACTACACTATACTACTTATCTATCATAACATCTATCCATAACATCTTTCTAGTCAATTTATATTTCACTTCTATTTGTAAAAATTAGTTAAATCACTATATATTCTTTTTTTCAGAGTTCTTATTAAGCCTAATTTCCCCTCAATATTTCAATCATTCCTTAATCCTAAATCTTTTCAAACTTAATTTGTCTTTAAAATTCAAAGTTTTCCTTTACTTACAACATCCTAATACTTCTATGTAGAGGTGGGGGCTAGGTAGAGGCCATGTGCAGAAAACTGCCCTTCCAACGCCTGCGTGCTTCTTCTCTCTACATTATCTCTTCCCTTCACATCACTATGGCAATGTGGGAAAATACCCCAGGCTGGTACAATGACCTCACCTGCCTGATATCAGCTAGCTTACACCAACAGGATGTTACAGCCAACTGTTCCCTGTTCTGGGCCTCTGGCTTCTATATTCTTAATGATTGGCAAGGGGTTTCACCAATAGAAATGCTGTTACTATGCTGATGCCATGTTAAACTTTTGCTGCTTGTAAAACTGTATAAAAGAATAAATGCTGCGACAGCGGGCAGCCATATTTGCACCCTGCAATGACTGAGCACTGATTACTACACTTTTACATTTTGTATCTTGTCAAAAAACAGTATATTACTTATATCTCTTATCCCACTTATTCTAAAGTCCCTTTATGGCCAAAGTTATTTCTTTATTTAGCCATATTCAAACAAGTGTTTACTCATATAATATTCCATCTGGTAGGACGAATCCAATCTCTTCAGTCGGTCTCTAATCCTCTTCCTTTGCCAAATTATTTTCCAAATTAATATTTTCAACTTGTCCAGTTCTTGTATTTTTGTAGTTATTGTTAGGAGTAGAGGATACATAGTAGATAGGATGTATGCTTTTTGTCTCCCAAACAATGATTCTCCTAGCAGTGTCCAATTTGTTAAGTCTTCTTTCTTCTCAGGTTTATTTTGACGTTCTAATGCATAAAGTATCTTTTCCATATTTATTGTTGTATTCAGGTCTTGTAAGTTTTTTCTTGTTTGTATTAAGTTATAATTCCCTTCATTTGTAACTTCACCAGTTAAATCATTTTTTTCTAGTTCACATTCTGTTGTCTGGATTGTTTGTTCATTCTTTACCATCATTCTTTGGATGTTTTTTGATTGTAGATTTAAGTTAGAAGTATATTCACTTATAGTATCAAAGTTATGTTTAATCTCCTCGTGGTTTAAGTCTATTGTAGTTTGTATCTGTCGTAGCATTGCATAAATTTTGTCTTGGAAAGTATTTGTCTTGTCTTGAAGTGTTTCTAAAGGTCTTTGATCTTTCAGGCTAAATCTTTCAGGAGTAGATATTAAGTGTGGTTTTCTATCATTTTTTAATGAGTATGTCATATCCATGTTGTCTCCCCCTTTCGAGTAGTCCGTCATAAATGCCATAGTCTCAGTAATTAGCCTTGTCAAGTTAACCAAAATTCAAAATCCATACAGTCCAATTTTGTATAGTTCTTGTTTTTATATATAATTTTTGTAATCCACTGTAATTTTCAGTTGTCAAGGTTTCAGTAAAATCAATGTTTTATAACAATTCTTTCTTTCAGGAGTCAATTGTCAATTCAATATATTTAGCCAGCTTAAATCCTTCCTGTAACTTCCCTTCTCAATAATTTATCATAGATCAAAGTCTTTAAACAGTTCATAAATTTAAACCACAATCAAAGTATTTCTTTTCCTTCAAACACTTTCCAATCTTATAACCAGCCCAGTATGCAATCTCTTCTCTGTTCCTTAGCAACTATCTTCTTAAAGCAGTGGTTCTCAATCTTCCTAATGCCGCGACCCTTTAATACAGTTCCTCATGTTGTGGTGACCCCCAACCATAAAATTATTTTCGTTGCTACTTCATAACTGTAATTTTGCTACTGTTATGAATCGTAATGTAAATATCTGATATGCAGGATGTATTTTCATTGTTACAAATTATACTGTTATAATTTCAGTATAAT
>NW_015389451.1:22768-40450 GCF_001527695.2 Protobothrops mucrosquamatus | reverse complement strand
GCACTACCATACAACTTTAAAGCAACGCGGATGAAACTGGGTGAGACCTGATCCTCTCTTTAAGATTTTAAGTTTTTTCCTGTAAAAGCTGCCCAAAGTATTTTTCTCCCTGTGAGGAGAGAGGGAAGGGAATTTCTACCCCACCCTCTAAGAAAAGCAGCAACTAACTACCCAGAGGAAACAGAGCAACTATAAGAACAATTTTAATCTAATTGGATGTATATTCTTTTGAAACTTGGGGACTAAAAGTGTTCCTTTTCTCATTGGAGATGTTTGTTTTTTATTTTTTTTAAAAAAAGACTTGAAAAACCACCATATAAATTTTGGACTTAAAAAGCTTAAAACGGCATTGGTGACATCTTTTGGCGAAGTATGGTATTACAATTTGTTATTGCCTAAAAGAGACTTGGCTTGAAGCCCAGACTTCAGATAAAATTTCTTTGACCTTGACAGTTACCACCTGTGAAAAATCCAGCTGCAAAAAAGGAACTTCTGGGCGGCATATCTGGCCTGCTTGAACTATGAATGTAAACTTTTACTGACTTTCAGAGCTATACTTGGAGAATTGCTTTCCTATTTCTTTACATGAGAAGCATATGTTATTATATGAGATGATGGAACACCTTGGATTATAAACTCTTACTTGACAAACAATTTCTACTATAAAGACCACCTATAAAACGTGAAATAGATGTCCCATACCCAGCTACAAAAGACAAAAAAATATTTTTAACGTTTGATTCTAAAGTCTTCAACTTAACATACTATCAAGAGAATATGGATGAAGATCAGGAAAAAAATCCTTTCCATGTTGAAATCAATACACGAAACCATTCTTTCAGCTTGTGACAAAATAAGAAGCAACATAAAGGAACAAGGTGCCAGCTTAAATATACAAACCCAGATCTTGACTACAACCAAAGAACTAACAATGCAGAAAATAACAGGAAAATTGGAACAACTAAACACTAAGACAGAGGACCCAATTGACCAGCAGATCCAGCCAACGGAAAAATCAGAAAAGGGAGTGACAACATTGAAACTGGAAAAGACTTTTTACAAAAATCAGAAGAAATTTGAGGAAAAGGAAGAAGAACAGACTGAATGGAAGACAAACCTATCAGGACAATTGTGGGAAATTGGAGTAATAGGGAGGCGATTTAATGAATACAAATGGGTTCATTCTTCCAAAAAAACTTCAACCAAATGGTCTTTCTTATTCCAAATAATATATATAAAAATAGAGGGAGAACTATTTGATGATTCAAAGGCACTGACATGGAAGGTTAGCTGGCAAAGGAAGAAAGCCAGAGTAAGGCTGAAGAAAATAATGGCTTTGATTTATTAGAGGGGATATTATATTATTAATTAAAGGGTTGAATATGGTGGAAAATAGATAACTTTTAGAAAATAAAGTAACATTATAATTGAATAGGTAAGATGTGTAACAAGACTATTAGACTTTGGTGTGAAAAGGGAAAAAGGGAGAAGTTGAGATAAGGGAAACTTTGGGCACCTAACATAAAATATTTGGAAATCATAAATAACAGTGGTTTTTTTCTTTTTTTGAATATTGATGGGAAATTAAAGTTTATGTATAGGCTAAAAAGTATTGATAAATGTATCAAGAATGTTTTTACTTAGTTAAAAATAAGAATTCTGTTTGCCCAATATGAGATAACAGATATTACTAGAAAAAGAGAGTATTTGAGCTTCCAATATTAGACCTAAACTAAAAAAAATATGTATATTACTGAATTATTGGTTAACCCAGACAACACATATAATGGTTTTGACTTATTAGAGGGGATACTGTATTATTAATTAGATGGTTTAACATGGTGGAAAATGGATAACTTTTAGAAAACAGAACAAGACTATAATCAAATAGATAAGATGTGTATTTAGAATATTAGACTTTGTTATGAAAAGGGGAAAAGGAAGAAGTTGAGATAAGGGAAACTTTGGTCACCTAAATATAAAATACTTGGAAATCATAAATAACAAATGTTAATTTGAATATTGATGGGAAATTAAAGCTTGGGGGGGAAAAAGCAATGACAGGACATTGATTGTATATAAGGATCGAATGCAAACGCAATTAAGATATGTATAAGCTAAAAATTATTGATAATTGTAGCAAAGATGTTTTTATTTAGTTGATAATAAGAACTGTATTAGCCCAATATGAGATAGTAGATATTAAGGGAAAAAGAGAGGAAATATCTGATGTTGTAACATGAGATTTATACTAAAGACTTATGTATGCTATTGAACTATTGATTAACCCAGTCATCACGTTGCTTTTTAAATACTCAATTGTAAAATGAGAAAATTAATAAAATATTATATAAAAAAAACTGAGCTACCAGTTCTCCCTTCGCTCCTTTCTAGATCTGTCTAGTTTAGAAAAGTTCTTCTGAAGAGGTTTTTAGAAGGAGCCTTGTAGATTAGAAATGACAACAAAGTCAGGCAAAGCTCATAGCCCCCTTACAACAAGTCACTTCGAAGACCCTCTTAGAGTGGAGTTTATAGGGATAGCAGCTCCAGGGAACCAGATGGCTCAGCCACAATGAAATAGCTGGTTTTCATGGTACTAAAGCTCAGGACTTCGTCACATCTTGCCAGCTGGGTTGATTTCCCCCTCATTTTGCCTATTAATGGGGATAAACTTAGAATCCCTAAAAAGGTAGTCAATGGATGTAGGATAGGCAAATAAATATCCCTGAAACACTGCGTAGTCTTCTTTTGCACAGCTGGATTTATGAGCACATGCCTTCATGAGGTAAATGTATTTTTTTGCTCTCTTATATGGCCACAAAGCAAATGTCCATGCTGATGATAATGATAAAGATAGTGTCCAGTTTTTATTGAAGCACATGTCAAGCTTCAACATTTCTTATTTTGTTTCAGCAGTTATTATTTCTTTGCTTGCCAACAGATGCAGGTGGGAGCAGAGATCATTGGAATGTATGCGGAGTAGTTTAGTCTGGGAAGAAACGTTCTTCAAGTTTGTTGCTAGGAAATGAAGGATTTTTGTAATAACAATTATCTGGTGCTTAATTTGAGAATGTGACTTGCACCGTCAGGGGGGAGGGAAGTTTCTATACTTTTTATTTACTGTTCTGGCGCCAAAACGCCAGAGCTGTTTTGCATCTCGTTAAGTGCCGGTATGCTTTGCCCAATAAAGATTTGCATTAGAGATTGGAATGTCTCCAGTGTGCTCACTTCATTGGGATCTTCAGCTGGAACCATGACATTAAAACAGCTCTCTTTTAAAACTCAACACTAACCAAGGGGTCCTGAGCCCCTACACCCTATCTGGCTAATCCCAGCGGGGTAGTGAAGACTCAGGAGAAGATGCCCGGGACAGCCTTCAGCTGGCAGAAGCTGGAGAGGCAGCGAGAAGGAGCGCAGAGGGCAGCTGAAGCCAAATTTTCCTTGATCTACCCAGTAGCTGGACTCGAACGAGAGACAAGGTGGTGGGAGAGGAGAGCACCGGTGGAATGGAGGTGCCTACCCACATGCGGTAACCAGTTGGTCAAGCAGCTGGGGCAGAAGTTCGGCAGCCTGAAGGTGCGAGGGGGAGGACTGGTCTGGAGGCCAGACCTCCCCGTCCAGCTGGGATCCACTCAGTGCCAGCGCCAACAGCACCACCCCAACCCCCACCGAAGGTAGCAGTGGCCACGGCTGGGGAAACAGGTAGCCCTCAACTGGTGGCCTCCCCACAGCCCGGTCCCAGTCCAGGACTTGAAGCCTACAGCCTTCAACCAACGGCCGTCCCGCTGCCTGGGGCAGATGACCCACAGCCAGCACCATGGCCGATGTATGCCACCCAGGCATGGATGTTTCCTTATGGCAGGGGATGGCCACTGGAATATTGGGGTGCCCCAAGACCTCCACCACCCCCTCCCATCGAAGCTGCATCCGACGGTGACCTAGAGAGACTGGCGTTCTTCCTGAGCCAAGCCCAGTCACACCTGAACCAGCATGGGACAGAGGATGTGGATGACACAATTTGTGTGGGCGCCGTCATGGCCAACCTTGAAGGGGAAGTGGTGGAATGGGCGACAACTTTTCCCAAACTGAGGGGCCCGGACGCATTCCTGAGAGACCTCAGAGCCCAGTTCGGTGACACCGTGCAGACCCGACGAGCAGAGACTGAGGTCAGAGGCATGAGGCAGGGGAGTGGTTTTGTGGTGGAATACAAAGGCTGAGAGAGACTCGGGTCCTGCCGAACGAGGAGCCAGGAGAAGTGCATGCTGGTCAGAAAGCGACTGGTGGCACCAGCTGCTGCCCCAACCAAAGCCCCCAGGCGCATCCCTGACCTGTGTTTCCATTGTGGCCAAGAGGGCCACTAGGCAGCAAGGTGCCCAGCTCCAGTGCCTGGGGTAGCGCCACCAGCCCCACCTCCTCCGCAACCCAAGACTCCACCGAGCAAGGGGAAGGAAAAGCGCTCAGTGAGTCAGGTCGTTGAGGTCTTCCCCCCCCCAGAAAGTGAAGGGGAGGGAACTCTGGCTGAGAGGGACCCACAGCTGATCGCCTATGAGAGCAACAGCAAGGGACAAGACTACCCAATGGTGAGTGGCCCCATCCACTCCTATGCAGCCCAAGTGGACATTTCAGCACCCCAATTGGGCAAGAGGGGTCGTCAAGGCTCTAATAGACTCAGGGTGCACCCGATGCCTAATCAGCCTGCCACCAAGATGGAAACTGGGGCTGCAAGTGAGGAAACTGAGGTGGCCTATGAAATTTGAGCAGGTTGATGGCACTTTGATGGGGGGCTCAATTGCCTCCCACTTGACGGAGCCAGTACACCTGAGGCTAGAGGACCACCAAGAGACTATTCGGTTTGTGGTCATCCCTAAGATGGCCAAAGAGATGGCCAAAGGACTATTTTGGCTAGAAAAATGGGAGCCCCGGATTTATTAGGAGAAAGCCTCAGGGTGAATAGCACTGAAGATGCAAAACCCCAAGTTATCCAAGAACAAAAAGAAAAAGCCCGAACAAAGGGAGGAAGTGAGCAAACCCCTTGAGCGCAGCAAGGCAGCATCGCAGAAGGGGGAGGAGCAGCAGTCTGTCCCAAGAGAGTACTGAGACCTTGTGGAAGCATTCAGTGAGAAGGAGTGTGACGTCCTGCTCCCTAACAGCCCCACAGGCTGCACTATCGAGATCCTGCCTGGAGGGAAGCTGCCCAAGCCAAAGATGTATTCCATGGCTCCGAAAGAGATGAAGCAACTGAGGGATTAGATCAATAAAAATTTGGTGAGGAGATTTATTCAAGTGGCAAAATCCTGAGTGGCAGCACCAGTGTTGTTCAAGGAAAAGAAAGATGGGTCGCTGAGATTGTCTGTTGATTTTCGTGGGATCAATGGAATGTGCATGGAAAACATTAGAATAGAATAGAATAGAATAGAATAGAATAGAATAGAATAGAATAGAATAGAATAGAATAGAATAGAATAGAATAGAATAGAATAGAGCTGAAAGGGACCTTGGAGGTCTTCTAGTCCAGCCCCCTGCTCAAGCAGGAGAACCTATACCATCTCAGACAAGTGACTGTCTAGCCTCTTCTTAAAAATCTCCAGTGATGGAGCACCCACGATTTCTGGAGGCAAGCTGTTCCACTGGTTAATTGTCCTCACTGTCAGGAAGTTTCTCCTTAATTCCAGGTTGCTTCTCTCTTTCATCAGTTTCCAACCATTGTTTCTTGTCCTGCCCTCTGGTGCTTTGGAGAATAATTTGACCCCCTCTTCTTTGTGGCAGCTCCTCAAATACTGGAATAATGCTATCATGTCTCCCCTATTTCTTCTTTTCTTTAGACTAGCCAAACCCAAGTCCTGCAGACGTTCTTCATATGTTTTAGTCTCCAGGCATTTGATCATCTTAGTTCCTCTTCTCTGTACTTTTTCCAAGGTCTCAACATCTTTTTTGTAGTATGGTGACCAAAATTGGTTGCAGTATTCCAGGTGTGGTCTCATTAGGGTTTTATAAAGCAGTACTAATACTTCTCGTTATCTTGATTCTATGCCTCTGTTTATACAACCCAGGATTGTATTAGCTTTTTTGGCTGCTGCCGCACACTGCTGTCTCATATACAAGTGATCATCTACTAGGACTCCAAGGTCCCACTCACAGTTACTGTTTTTGAGCCAGGTCTCGCTTAATCTGTACTTAAACCTTTGATTTTTCCTGCCTAAATGTAAAACTTTGCTTTTCTCCACATTAAAACTCATTTTGTTGGATAGGGCCCATTGTTCCAGTTTGTCAAGATCTTTTTGAATCCTGAGCTTGTCTTCTGAGGTGTTGGCTGTTCCTGCCAGTTTAGTGTCATCTGCAAATTTGATGAGTTCCCCTTCTATTCCCTCATCTAAGTCATTTATGAAGATATTGAAGAGTACTGGGCCTAAGAGAGACTTGTGGTACCCCACTGCTTACTTCTCTCCATGTGGATGTAGTACCATTGAGGACTACTCGTTGAGTAAGGTTTGTCAGCCAGCTACAAATCCATCTGGTGGTGATGCTGTCTATTCCACCTTTTTCTAGCTTACCAAGCAGTAGATTGTGGTCTACTTTGTCGAATGCCTTGCTGAAATCTAAGTGTACTATGTCCACAGCGTTTTGCTGGTCTACTAATTTGGTCATTTTATCATAGAATGAAATAAGATTGGTTTGGCATGATCTGTTTTTAAAAACCCCGTGCTGGCTACTAGTTATAACTTTGTTTGCTTCTAGTTGTTCGCAGATCTGTTTTTTTATTATCTTTTCCAGGATCTTCCCAGGTATTGATGTTAGACTGATTGGTCTGTAGTTTCCTGGGTCTGTTTTTTTTTCCTTTCTTGAAGATGGGAACCACATCAGCCCTTTTCCAATCCTCAGGTACTTCCCCGATGCTCCAGGATTTTTGAAAGATATTGTAAGGAACCACTTCAATCCACATCTTAAGAAAGCAGAACTCTTGGAAACGATCTCTTCCAACAGGAACTTTTATTAAGAGAAATTGATAGCAGGCATGATAGACAGGATCTGAGGGATTCCCTCACAAATCGATGTTTTAAAGTGTCCCTAAGCAACCCCCCCCCACGCAGTTCTTCCGGGCGATTCAGACCAGCAGATTTCTACAGTAGGTGTTAAATCCAGGAAAGATCAATCCGGCTCCATTGTGCACGATCATTCAACAGCTCCTCACACCTTATTTTGATGACAGAGAAATAAACCAGATCCCGGCAGGCTGTATCTTTTCACACACACCCTTTTTCTAGCTGGCCGGTAAGGAGGAAAAGTTCAGAGGGACATAGGATAAGAGGCAAATGGTTACATTGTAATGGTTAACAGACCCGAAGGCGAATAAACAAAAGGTTACTTTGTAGTGAATAGAGGAAGTGAAAGTAATAAAACCCGCATGCATCTCCCCCCTCCCCCTTGGGAGTATGGCAGGATCCAGGAAAGGGTAAGAATTGGTTTTTACATCAGAGAAGATAGATAGAAAGGAAATATAACTGGATTCTGACAGATATGGTGCAATGGTTCTGAGATAACATCTACCAGCTCCTTCAGAACTCGGATGTAATCTGTCAGGTCCTGGTGATTTATATTTGTCAAGGTCGGATAGGTGTTCTCTTAACATTTTCTTGCTTATTTTATTTTTTGTTTCTAGTTTGTCTTTTGCTGTATTTTTTTGGGTGTGTTGGGCTATAATTTCTTTTTGTGTAAAGACTGATGCAAAGAATGGGTTAAGCAGCTCTGCTTCCTCCTTATTGCCTATTACTTCCTTGCCGTCTTCTCTCTTTAGTGGACCTACAGTTTCCTTGACTTTTTTTTGTTATTAATATGCTCAAAGAAACTTTTTTATTCTTGATTTCTGTTGCAAGTCTTTGTTCATTCTAAGGCTTTGCTTTCCTGACTTTGTCTTTGCATGTTCTGGCTCTCTGCTGATAATCAGCCTTAGTTATGTGTCCCTCTTTCCATTTTTTGTACTTGTCCTTTTTGTCTTTCAGTTTGTCAGAGAGATCTTTGTGCAGCCATGCTGGTTTCTTCTTGAATTTCTTGTTTTTCTTTTTCAGTGGTATTGTGCTGGAATGGGCTTTTATGATAGCATTTTTCAGAGTTTCCCATGCTTCTTGAGTTGTTTTCCCCTTTAGGATTTTCATCCATGGAATCTTTCCTAGGTTCTCTCTGAGTTTATTAAAATCAGCTCTTTTGAAGTTTAAGACATTGGTTGAATTATTTTCTATTGCTTGTGTTTGCATTATATTGAATTCCAGTATGACGTCGTCAATTTCCCCCAAGGTTCCGGCAACTACAACTCCCTCTATCACTTCTTCTCTATTTGTAAGAATTAGATCCAGTATAGCTTTACTTCTAGTTCCCTCCTCTACCTTTTGGATGACAAAGTTGTCGGCTAGGTTGGTTAGGAATCTGTTTGATCTCCTCCTCACTGCAGAGTTTGTCTCCCAGCTGATATCTGGGTAGTTGAAGTCTCCCATTACTACTGTGGTATGCTTCCTACATACATTTGTTAACTGGTTGGCAAAGTGTCCATCTATTTCTTCTGATTGGTTGGGTGGCCTGTAGTATACCCCTATGGCAATGTCCCTTTTTTCTCCTATTATATTGACCCATATAGATTCTGGAGGGCTTTTATCTTTGATCATGCACATTTCTGTAGATATGTAGTATCCCCTCCCCCTCATGAAGGACATGTTGGGACATTTAGCCAAGGGGAAGATATTCACGAAACTAGATCTGAGGCAGGCGTACTATCAAGTGAGGATCAAGGAAGGCGACGAGTGTAAAACTCGCTTCAACTACCCCCTAGGGAGCTACCAATTTAAAGTAATGCCTTTTGGACAGCAGGGGGCCCATGCCATATTTATGCAGCTCATAAACGAGGTGCTACATGAGCATTTATACATGGGGGTTTTGGTGTACCCTGGGAGGAGATAGCCATGGACTTTATCGTAGAACTACCTGAGAGTGGGGGGAACACCGTGATTTGGACTATGGTAGACCTGTTCTCCAAGCAAGCCCACTTCATCACATGTTCTGGGCTCCTCTCAGCCCAGAAAGTAGCGAAATTGTTCCTACAGCATATCTACCGGCTGCACGCACATCATCTCTGACCGAGGGGTCCAGTTTACTGCTAGGTTCTGGAAGGAGTTTGTGAGGATGATTGGGTCCTCACAGGGGCTTAGTTTGGCTTTTCATCCGAGTACGAATGGGGCCGCAGAATGAGCCAATGCAATGGTGGAGCAGTACCCGCGTTGTTATGTCAACTATCAGCAAACTAACTGGGCAGGACTCCTGACATTTGCGGAGGTGGCGTATAACAACGCAGTACACAGCAGCACTGGTTTTACCCCCTTTAAACTAGCCACGGGGGTGGAGTTCATGCCTATGCCAGAATGCCCTCAGAAGCTTCCCTCCTCAGGCACCTTAAGTGAGTGGGTAGATTCGTTCCAACATGTTTGGAGCGACGCAAAGAAAACATTAGCCAAAGCAATAGACAGAAGAAACAGGCAGACAAAAAGTGAGCTTCCCAAGGGACGTTCCATGTATGGAATAAGATGTATCTATCCACTAAATACATCAAATTGAGACAAATTTGCAAAAAGCTAGGTTCAAAGTACATAGTTTCTTTTCCTATTGTGAAAATCATAAACCCGGTGACAGTAGAGCTCAAACTGCCTAGAATACTGGGTAAAGTACATCCAGTCTTCCACTGCAGCCTACTGAAACCGTTTCGAGGCTCCACAATGAGACCAGTGGGGACGGTAGCCCCCGCTCCAGTAATTGTGGGGGGCGGGAGAGACACTATGAAGTCAAGCAGATCCTAGATTCCAGAATCCACAGAGGGAAGTTACAGTACCTAATCCAATGGAAAGGTTATCCGATGTCAGAATCCAGATGGGTAAAGGCTTACAATGTGAAAGCGGATCGCTTATTGGGGCAGTTCCATAATAAGTACCCCTGGAAGCTGGGGCCATTGCAAGAGAAATAATGTGTATTCAATGGTTTCACGGTTCTTCTGGGTTTTAGGGGGGTCATTATTTTGTTTCAGCAGTTATGACACCACATTAATCTCAGAGGCCATATAGGACCTTATTCTCCCTGCAAATAAACATTTTTGCCTCTCTTCTTTAAGAATGGAAAGAATCTGAATCTAATCCAATCCTTATAAATATTATTCGAGAAACGTTAAAAGGAAATTTCCTGGTGGTCTCAGTGCAGTGTTCACAGATCCTGAAAGAAATTCATTAAGCTAAGAAAAAGCTGGCATCGGAATAACCTTCCTGTAATGTTCTCTATGATATGCTACAAGGAACACATTTACAGTCATTCCTGATGTCTTTATAGGACCAGCGCATGATGAAGGGCCAGTTCACAGTTGTCAGACTCCTAATGAAAAGAACTTGGTTGGTTGCCACAGTCCAAATTATTTTCCAAGCAACTCAAGCACAGCACAGTCTTGTCACCACTGGCCTTTCCCACAATCTATAAATGGATTCATAGCTGCAATCTCTTGTGTTGCTGAGATATAATGACTGTTTTTTTTCTAAAATCTTCAACTTTCATGCTGATCTCTTTATTCACAGCCAGAAAACACGGAGAGAGATGGCACATGCTTTTCACCATCTATAATCTTTCAGAAGGATCAGGTGGTTCACCTGCTTTTGTTTTTCCATCTTATTTTTCCTTTTTAAGCACCAGAAATTAGTAAAAGAATGAGGGGGTTTGTTTTGCTTTGGAATTCAAACATCCTAGCTCACCTTAAGTTCAAAGAATGAGTGAGGGGGAGCAGAAATAAAAGTTTTGGAGGCACAGTTTATCATTTGGATCTGATAGATTAGGAACATGCATAAGATGGTTGGTCAAAGTTTGAGGATTTTGTTTTGATTAGGTCTCAAAATGTTCCAAGACATAAAATGGTGATGTCAAGTTGCCTTCTGTGTGGTTCTGATAAGAGTTGAAAGCAAAATTTGATGCTCAGCAGAATCCATTGGAAATAAAATAAGACAGGAGTGGGTGGGTAGGAATGGAAGTTTAGGAGTAAAATCCTTTAAGCGGGCAAGTAAAGTCTTGTTCACTGTAAACCATTGATGGAATCTGTATATTTTTCACACAATTCCAATTCATGCAGATATGACATTTATTTCCAACTCTTTAATCCAGTGTTTCTCAACCTTGGTCATTTTAAGATGTGTGGACTTCAACTCCCAATTCTGTCCACATATCTTAAAATGACCAAGGTTGAGAAATAACACTCTAATCAACTGTTACTAGCATAAAGTTTTTGATAGATTTATCACTGCTAATGTTACAAGCTATTAGATTAGCTAATGTTAAATAGCTAATTACCTATCAAAAGCTAATGTTAGGTTAGCTTTCCCCAATTGGTGCCTTCTAGACAGTGCTGGGATTCAAATAATTTAACAACCAGTTCTCTGCAGAATTCCCCACCCCGCATGGAGTGCTCCGCCACCGCTGCTTCCCCCAACCTCCCCTCTACGGAGCGCTTTACCACTGCTTCTCCCCCCAGGATGGAGAGCTCTGTCACCTCCGCTGCTATCCCCCCAGAATGGAGAGCTCTGCCGCCGCTGCTTCCACCCAACCCCCCCAGACGGAGTGCTTTGCTGCCGCCACTGCTTCCTCCCCAGGACAGAGAGTTCTGCCGCTGCTGTGCTTCCACCAACCCCCCCCCGATGGAGCGTTCTGCCGCTGCTTTCCCCCCAGGACGGAGCGCTGCTTCCCCCAGCGGCGAAGGTGGAGTTTGGGAGGCAGCGGTAGGGCGTAGCCCAGGTGCGGCCCAGCAGCAGCAAAGCTCATCCTCCCCACTCAAGCAGCCACCAGCAGCTTGGGTGCCTCAGCTCCATCCAAGTTGAAGAAAGTGGAGGCACAGCAGCGGGATTGCTCTCAATAAGGCACACGAGTGAGCAGCGCACCCGGATCTTATTGTTTGAGAGCAATCCCGCTGATGCACCTCCACTTTCTTCAACTCGTATGGAGTCGAGGCAACCAAACCACTGGTGGCCGCTTGAGTGGGAAGGATGAGGAAGAGGAGAAGAGTGATGAGATTTTGTGTCAGCCAGCTGGCCAGGCAAGGAGTAGGTCGGGCGATGGTGGCTGGCTGGCTGGGGAGGGGGGATCATGGCCGCTCGGGGGGATCTGCCAAGCCTCATGGCAGCGACATTGGGTGTGATGCGGCTCGGCCGAAAGCAGCCACAAAACAAGAAGAGTGGTGTGGGACACATTCCCCCCTCATCTGCCCACCCACCCTCTTCCCTTTCATTCCCCTTTTGAGCCCTCTTCGCAGCTTTGCCCACACAGCCTACTTTCCAGCTCTGTCGCATTTCTCTGTTGCTGTGAAGCTGGAGAGCTTGCCCCACCCACCACTGCCCAGATGCCCTCGCTTCCCAAACCATTTCTTTTCTAACCTTCTTTCCAGCTCCTTTGTCATTTCCTCCGCCGATCTCGCAAAGTTGGAATTGATTGATAGAACTTTTTTTTCATCCCACAAACTTCTTTTGTTTGTGGGACTGCACATAGTGGCGGAGGAATGCGTCAGAGCTAGAGAGCTTGCCCCACCCACCACCACCCAGATGCCCTCCCTTCCCAAAGCATTTCTATGCTAACCTTGTCCCACAAACAAAAGAAGTTTGCCAAAGTGGATCCCAGGCTTCAATATGTGCTGCAATGTAGAGACTGGAAGTGGAGCAGCCGGTGTGAGGGAAGGAGGAGTGGGGAGAAGAAAGAGGAAAAGTGGCCGAGTGAGAAGAGGTGCCAAAAACAGCGGAGTGCGTGTGCCTGCCTGCACATGCTCGCCCCGTGTTAGCCATGCTCTCCATGGTTAACGCGGCGGGTTGCAGCAGCAGGGTTTGGGGGATAGTGAATCCCCATTCATGCCGTGTCCGCCGACCAATCACCATGCCACTTCTCAGGAGGGCACCAAAAAAGCAGAGTCCGTGTGCGCACTCGCCCTGCATCCGCCATGCTCTCCACAGCATGCTGCAGCTGACCCAAGGTGTGGAGAGCATGGCTGACACGGGGTGAGTGTGTAGCAGGCACACACACAGACTCTGCCGTTTTTGGTGGCGCTTCGGTGCCTGACCAGCCGGGACAACCCCACTCCTCACTCAGCCTCTTTTCCTCTTTCTTCTCCCCACCCCTTCCCTTGCGCCAGCTGTTCCACTTCCGGTCTCTCCATTACAGCCCGGGATCCACTTTTACAGCGGCAGGGTTTGGGGGAAGGTGAATCCCCAATCGTGGCGTGTCCGCCGACCAATCACCATGCCGCCTCTCGGGAGGGCACGGGGTGAGTGCGAGGCAGGTGTGCACATGAACTCTGCTTTTTTCAAGTGCCATTTTAACAACTGGTTCACCGAATTCAAGAGAAAGTAGGTAACGGTTCTACCGATCTGGTGCAAACCGGCTGAATCTCACCTCTGCTTCTAGATGAATTAGATAACTCCTGGGATCCCTTGGCAGCATAACTGTTGCCATACTGGCTAAGAGGTATGGCAGTTGTAGTTCACCACAGCTGGAGAGCCCCCAAAATAGGTTAGATCTGCTGGAAAGAAATAATTTGTGCATGATTGGTTCTCGGTGGCTATCTAACCTAAGCACTGAATTGTGAAACAGGAAGTAGGGAGATTTAGCCCAGTTCCATAGACTTGTATTACAATGTAGAATTAGCCCCGCCCACCCGCACTCAAGCTCTGATTGGTCAAAACAGGGTCACATGACTTAAATTAACCCTGCCCACCCCACACTCGAGCTCTGATTGGTCCATTTGAGAAGTAGCCCCACTAATTAGAAATGTGGGAATAAGCCCCTCCCACCCCACTCTACACTTGAGCTCACATGACTTAAGTCCTGCCCAGAACCTCAAAAAATGCAAAGTTGAATTTGTATTAAAAAAATTTACTTAGAATAAAATGGATAACAAAACTCTTCGCAAATTACATATCATCGCGAAACAGCGAGGATTGACGGGCTACTATAAACTCAGAAATGTTGAATTGATTGCTCTACTTAGCAGCTGTGATATGTCTTCTATATTAAAAAATATGACTATGGCAAAGAAATACTTGCTTCTTGCCCTGAAGCAGATAATGAAAGACAATGATATCAGTGATGCATGGCTTATGAACAAACCAGAGATGTTGAAACTTCTCGATGAAAGAGGACGTCTTCCAGATGAGGCTCCTGCAAAGCCACAAAAGATCACGAAGGAGGTTGAGCTAAAGCATGAGCTCCTTAAAAGGAAATACTCGCTTCCTACCCTGAAGCAGATATTGAAAGACAATGATATCTATGGCATATGGCCTTTGAACAAATCAGTGATCTTGAAAGTTCTCGATGAAAGAGTGCTTCTTCCTGATGAGGCTCCCGCAACACCACAAAACCGCAAAAACCCTAGGAGAGTAATAATAATAATAATAATAATAAAGTTGGAAGGGACCTTGGAGGTCTAGTCCAACTCCCTGCTCAGGCAGGAAACCCTATACCATTTCAGACAAATGGCTGTCCAATCTCTTCTTAAAGACTTCCAGTGAGTGATAGTTAAAGATAGAGAAACTGGAATCAAAACTGAATATCCTTCGATTTACAAGGCTAGTCGTGCACTAAGATGTTCAACAAGCATAATCATTAACCGCAATGGTAAAATATTGTTTGAAAGATACGAGATAAACATGGCTGATAAGGACAAATGAGACATACACAACAAATTATAAAACACACCCAAAAAGTTTTGTTAGTCCCCAGCCTAACAAAACAAACCCTATCAGAAGATGGATAACAAAATAGTACGTGAGTTGCTGCTCCACTACCTTTTTATATACTGCAAATTATAAAGTTAATATAACGCTCTTACAAAAAAAATGCAATTCTATCCATTCTTTATGGAGTGTAGCCTTCAAGAAACCGACAACTACGTAATTTAGCATTTGGGAAATTTGAAAAAAAAAAATTCAAATATTTTATTAAGTTTTATAAGGGTAAAAGGGGAATAGGGTCAACAAGGGTATAACAAAGGGAAACATACAAAAGGGTTAGACCAAAGGAAAAGGGTAAACACAATAGTGGGGTTATTCCCACAAAATAACATCGCTTCAGCAAGTAGACCCATCTGGGTATACATATTAAATCTTAGTCATTAGTCTAATATTAAACAGCTTACAATAACTAATTTTATCTATAATCATGTAAATAACAAGTTGGTCAATATATCTCATTCATTTTATTAAATAACAATGCTTAATATAATATTGCTAATATATTACTAATTAATTGTAATAACTAAAATATTAATATATTACTTATTAGCTATAATTTACTTATTATTAACATCACAAATAAGAAAAAGAAAAAAAAGTTCATCAAAATAAACATAAAATATAAGTACAAATTATCAATTATCCCTTTGAGTTTCATAATCTTTTCTCATTCTATCGTGTTGCTAACCATTGGTAAAATTTGTCCCATGTTTTAAAGTAAATTGTATCTTCTTTCTCTTTCATTTCTAAAGTTAATCTATCCATTTCTGCACATTCAATTTTTTTTGTTATTATAATCTGGTCAGATGGTAAATTTTCATTTTTCCAAAATTGAGCAAATACTATACTCGCAGCTGTTAACACATGTAATATTAGGTACTCATTCTCTTTTCCATAATTCAAACCTAATATTCCTAGCAAACACAGTTCCGGTTTAAATTCTATCTGTATTTTAATCATCTTTTCTAGCCACATATGAATCTTAAACCAAAATTTCTTAGCCTTAGGTCAAATCCAGCAGAGGTGGTAATAAGTGCCTGGTTGTTGTTTACATTTCCAACACATATTTGATACATTTTTAAACATTTTCTCTAATCTAACTGGTGTCATATGCCATCTATAAAACATTTTATATAAGTTTTCCTTATATGCAGCTGCTTTAGTAAATTTAATATTTCGGTCCCATAGTTTTTGCCATTCTTCTAAGTCTATAGAGTAACCAAAGTTCTTTGCCCTCACTATCATTGTTTCTTTCACTTGTTCTTCTTCCATCTTCCAATTTAACAAAAATTTATAAAGTTTCTTAATTAAATTTTCATCTGTTTTCAAAAGTATTTTATCTAATGATGTCTGTTCTTTGTAGAATCCCATTAATTTTGCATCTTTTTCGTATCTTGTTTGAATTTGCAGATATGACCACCATGTTAAATCGATACCATGTTGTTGAAGATCTTGCCTATCTTTAAGTTTTCCTTCTTTATCTAAAATGTCTTTATACACCACAAGTTTATCATTGTTAGTTAAGTTCGGATACGCAAATGCTTCCATTGTTGAAAGCCACTCAGGTATTTTCATATAGATTTTATTTTTAATTCTCTTCCACTCTGAGAATAGTACGTTCCTTATAGCATGAGTTTGAAAGTATTTATGTACTTTATTTTTCTCGTACCATAAGAAAGCATGCCAATCCAGTTGCAAGTCATGTCCCTCTAAATAAAGAAGTCGTTTGTTTCTCAGTGTAATCCATTCTTTAAGCCAAAGCAAAATAGCAGCTTGATAGTAAAGTCTCCAGTCCGGGAATCCAAAGCCCCCTCTGTCTTTTGATTCTTGTAACAGTTTAATATTAATTCTTGCTTTTTTCCCTTGCCATATAAATCTTGTTATTGTTGCATTTAAATCATCAAAAAATTTCTGGCTTAATTTGACAGGAACCATCTGAAATAAAAATAGTAATTTAGGTTTAATTTAAATTTTGGTTTAAGATTCATATGTGGCTAGAAAAGATGATTAAAATACAGATAGAATTTAAACTGGAACTGTGTTTGCTAGGAATATTAGGTTTGAATTATGGAAAAGAGAATGAGTACCTAATATTACATGTGTTAACAGCTGCAAGAATAGTATTTGCTCAATTCTGGAAAAATGAAAATTTACCATCTGACCAGATTATAATAACAAAAATACTTGAATGTGCAGAAATGGATAGATTAACTTTAGAAAAGAAAGAGAAAGAAGATACAATTTACTTTAAAACATGGGACAAATTTTACCAATGGTTAGCAACACGATAGAGCAAGAAAAGGTTATGAAACTCAAAGGGATAATTGATAATTTGTACTTATATTTTATGTTTATTTCGATGAACTTTTTTCTTTTTCCTATTTGTGATTTTAATAATAAGTAAATTATAGCTAATAAGTAATATATTAATATTTTAAAGTTATTACAACTAATTAGTAATATATTAGTAATATTATATTAAGCATTGTTATTTAGTAAAATGAATGAGATATATTGACCAACTTGTTATTTACATGATTACAGATAAAATTAATTATTGTAAACTGTTTAATATTAGACTAATGATTAAGATTTAATATGTACACCCGGATGGGTCTACTTTAGTGGTTCTCAATCTTCCTAATGCTGCGACCCTTTAATACAGTTCCTCATGTTGTGGTGACCCCCAACCATAAAATTATTTTCGTTGCTACTTCATAACTGTAATTTTGCTACTGTTATGAATCGTAATGTAAATATCTGATATGCAGGATGTATTTTCATTGTTACAAATTATACTGTTATAATTTCAGTATAATAGTTATACTGAAGGTCTGTGTTTACAGTAGCTGAAGCAGATTGGATTAAAACAGAATGGCTGCATTTGTGCAACTTATGAAGCTTG
>NW_015389451.1:19084-22195 GCF_001527695.2 Protobothrops mucrosquamatus | reverse complement strand
AATCAGCTGCCGTGGGAAGAGAGGAAAAAGCTCTGAGCGAGCAAAGTTGTCTTTAGCCACCGAGGAAAAGCGGAGGGCGCCAACCGCACCGCAGGGCAAGAAGTAAAGGATGGAAGAGAGGAGGGGGCTCAGAGTTGGGGGGGATGCACGCACAGGGCGGTAGGGGGATAGGAGAAAGCCGGGCTTTGATAACTGGTCGCTTGCCAGAAATCACGATCCCCCTGAGGGAGCGATGCTTCTCTGAGCCAGAATGAAACCAAACGTCCTTCAGAGAACTCCGAGCCTGCCTGAATGAAGATCAACGGCTTTCCCTTCCACTTGGCTCTGCTGGGCCCGCACGGAATCCGGGGATCTCTGACAGGGCAGGACTCGGCAGGGGTAGGTGGGGGAACAGCGGGCAGTAGAATTGGTGGCAGGAGGGGAAGGGCTGTTCTGCGGGGCTGCCTCTCACCTCTTCAGGCGAAGACTACTGGAACTGCGGCTGCTTTGGCTGCCCAACAGGCGGGCGGTCTTAGAAGGGTCACAAACTCCTCCCCCTGCAGGCAGTCCTCTGCTTCCCCCCCGGACTTGCCGTTCCCATCTAGCGCAGGTGATTCCCACTGAGCCCGCCAGAACTAGCGATCGGGGCAGCGGAGGAAGTTTCTGACTCCGGTTAGCGCCACTCGGTGCCTTCCTGCACCTGGGAAGCATTCGGACTAAGCCGACCTTCCGTGGTTTTTGGGGCAAAGCTGAGCAATATCACGCCGACTCCTCTGCAGAATACGAGGAGAGACCAGCTCGGCTGCGAAAAGGCTTCCCTGGAAAAAGCGCTCCTGTTTGATTCAGCCGAAGGACAGCCGGGTCCGCACGGAGAGCCTTTAAAGCCATTCCCCGATCCTGAGGTGGATGCAAACGAACACCGCCGCGTATCTTAGACTAAGTTCCTAAGACCATCGGAAATATGTGTTTTCTGATGGTCTTAGGCGACCCCTGTGAAAAGGTCGTTCGACCCCCAAAAGGGTCGCGACCCACAGGTTGAGAACCGCTGGTCTACTTGCTGAAGCGATGTTATTTTGTGGGAATAATCCCACTATTGTGTTTACCCTTTTCCTTTGGTCTAACCCTTTTGTATGTTTCCCTTAGTTATACCTTTGTCAACCTTATTCCCCTTTTACCCTTACAAAACTTAATAAAATATTTGTAAAAAAAAAATAAATCTCGTTATTGTTGCATTTAAATCATCAAAAAATTTCTGGCTTAATTTGACAGGAACCGTCTGAAATAAAAATAGTAATTTAGGTAAAATATTCATCTTAACAGTCGCTCTCCTTCCTAACAGTGATAATTGAAAGTTTTTCCACTTTTCCAAATCTATTTTTATTTGCTTCAATAGTCTATCATAATTGTCTTCTTTTACTGTTGTATATTTTGATGTTAAGTAAATACCTAAATATTTGACTTTTTTAGCTATCTGAAGATTTGTTTTTTTAACAAGTTGAACTTTCTGTTTTTCTGTTAGATTTCTTGTAAGTACTTTAGTCTTTTCCCTATTTATTTTCAGCCCAGCCACTTCTCCAAATTCCTCTATTTTCTGCAACAGTTTAGTGGCTGTTTCCAAAGGCTCCTCCAAGATAAAGACCAAATCATCTGCAAAAGCCTGTAATTTATATTTCTGATCTTTTATCTCCAGCCCTTTAATCTCCACATCTTGTCTAATATTCCTGGCCAGCACTTCCAATGTAAGAATAAATAGCAAGGGGGACAATGGACATCCCTGTCTTGTGCCTTTTTTTAATATCGAAGTTATCTGTATAGTCTCCGTTTAGAAGTATCTTTGCTGATTATTGTAAATTGTTTGAATTGCATTTAAAAAATTTTCACCGAAGTCCATCATTCGCAACTGTTGAAACATAAATTGCCAATTAAGATTATCAAAAGCTTTTTGTGCGTCCAAAAATATAAGTGCCATTTGTTTCCCCGGATGCTTTTCATAATATTCCAACACATTTAAAATAATCCTTAAATTATTCTTTATCTGTCTTTTTGGCAAGAAACCATTTTGGTCTGAATGGATAAATTCATTCAAAAAATTTTTCATTCTTTCCACTATTATTGCTGTAAATATTTTATAGTCCACATTTAGTAGTGATATTGGCCTGTAGTTTTTAATTTGTGTGAGATCAGTATCATCTTTGGGTATAAGGGAAATATTAGCTTCTGTCCAAGAATTTGGTATTTTCATCACCGAAAAGGTTTCATTACAAAGATCTTTCAATATCGGGCTTATTATGTCTTGTAAGGCTACATAGAATTCCGCTGGGGGACCATCAGGTCCCGGAGTTTTATCTTTTTTTTGTCTTTTTATTGCCTCTGTAATTTCCATCATTGTTATTTTCTCGTTCAGCATATGTTGCATGTTCTCTGATATCTTTGGGAGGTTCGCTTTTCTTAGATATTCCTGTATTGCCTCCTTAGAAACCACCTCCGCCTTGTAAAGTGTCTTATAATAAGCTTTAGCAATTTTTTTCAGTGCATCATTATGACAGTGTATTTCGCCTTTTGAATCTTGTAGTTTCCTTATCAATTTTTTTTAAATAATTTTTTATTGATTTTTATAATTAAACAACAAAGATTATGATGCATTTACATACATAAACAAAAAAGAAAAAATAATCCAAATCAATACATTTCAGAGATGCTCGGCAGTCCCCGCCATGCCTCCACCCTCATCCACTTTCCTTTCCTTCCTCCCTCTAACCCCCGACCTCTCCACCTTCCTCCTTACCACCTATCTACATCCCCTCTCCTTTCTTACCACCTCCTCGAGTGCAATTTGGGATACCAGCTGAGCATCTCCTCTTATCAATACAATAAGTATTTATTTATAAAATGTAAAAACATCAATTTTTATGATTCCCCTAATCCCCCCCCCCGGGCTTCCCGGAACCCAATACAGGACTAACATCACCCCATTCCATAACTAAATTACAATTTAACTAAACAAAGATAATACTATCAGTATATACATACTTTAACTCTAATAATACAATAAGTAACAACAATACAACTGATCAAAGACTATATGATATTTGTATAATTTCAACATTTATAAAAACCTAAATATCTATATAA
>NW_015389451.1:11491-17856 GCF_001527695.2 Protobothrops mucrosquamatus | reverse complement strand
TGCACAGCAGGAGAGGAAATAGCTGTTTTAGGCAATGCAGGAACTCCAGTACGTTTTGTAGCCATTCTGCCAAATTGTTTTTGAAACTCACAAAAGCAAAAATTAACTTAAAAAAGCTTGACTTAAGAAGAGTTCTTTAAAATCCTTTAAAATGCATCATTCCACCACCGGTAAGAAAGTGAAAGTTTTCCTTTTGTTATAAAGAAACAGCGCTTCCGCGGCCATTTTCTTCTCACTTTCACTTATAACAAATAGCGAAAATCCCAATAAGATCTTTGAGTTAAAGTCACCATTTAACTAAAACAAGAAAGAAAAAATCCCCTGTCAGATTCCGTCTGTTCAAAAGTTACTCACAAGCAAATACAAAGTAGCAGCGGTGGCAGCAACGTCTAGCCTCGCTCCAAAGAGCGAAGACACTCCGAGCTGCGGAGAAGAGGTCCAGACTCCGGGGGAGTTCTCACCTTCATCCCCCCAGGATCACTCCTGGGGGGACTAGGGAACTCAACCCATATCTGAACCAAACTCACTCTCTCCCCTTCGCCCGGGGAGGGAGTTCCAAGCCGCAAAACAGCTGATCCACGCTGTTTTGACAGCTCTGACGCAGTCCTGGGCAGGAGGCTGAGAAGAAAGCCTCCATCGGCGAAGCCTCGCCACCGGAAACCCCACTTATCAATTTTTTTTCTCTTTCTTTTTTCAGTCTATATGCAAGCCATCTTCCTGGTTTATTGGCATTTTCAAGAAATTCTGTTTAGAACATTTTATCTGTTGTGCCCTTGTCTCCATCTCCAATAAATTTAATTTATGTTTTATTAATTCCATTTGTGTCTTCAGCTTCTTCTTTTGTGGATCATTTTGTAACTCAAATTCTAAATTCCTAAATTGTTCTTTCAAGTTAAGCTGTATTTGTCTCTTTTCTTTGTTATTTTTAGCAAGGTAAGTTATAGCCAAACCTCTAAAATAAGCTTTCGCAGTGTCCCAAACATTTTGAATAAAGGTTTCTTCTTTCTTATTTATTTTTTAAAAGATTTCCATTTCTTTCTTTGCAAACTGTAGAAATTCTTTTTCTTTCAATATAGATTTATTCAATGACCATCTTAATTTTTTCCTAGCTCCTTTCAGAGTCATTTTAATTGGATTATGATCAGCCCAAATATTGGGTTCAATTTCCACCTCTTGTATCATAGTCTTTAAATCATATGAAGTCCATATCATATCAATTCTTGACCAGGATTTATGCCTATTTGAATAAAATGTGTATTGTGCTTTCTCTGGATTCATTTCTCTCCATATGTCTTGTATACACAATTCATCTTTCATCTTTAAAAAGGCTTAGGTAGGGTATTTCCCCCTTTTTTCCCTTGTTTGTAGCTTTTATAGTCCCATATTGCGTCGACTATTACATTAAAGTCACCAAGTATGCAAATATTTTTATAATTTAACTCCACTAGTTTATCATATAATTTCTGAAAAAACTGATCCTGCTTCTCATTGGAAGCATATATCGCAACCATCAGAATTTGTTTTTGATCCCATGTAATTTCCACCATTAATATTCTCCCTTCTTCATCAACATAAATTTGTTTTGGGTTCATCTTTTCTTTTATATAAAATGCTACTCCTCTTTTCTTTTGCCGTGCTAAAGAAAAATAAAGTTTACCTATCTTTGGTTGTTCTAAAATTCTGAAGTGTTGTCTTTTAATATGTGTCTCCTGAAGACAAATTATGTCCATTTTCAATTTTTGTAGTCTGTTAAATATTTTACTCCTTTTTGATGGGGAGTTAAGACCATTTATATTTATTGAAAAAATTCCAATCTCCTCCATAATTTCAATTATATCTAGACCTCAATCTTCTAGGGGAGCTGATCTGTCTCTGATCTTTCGGTCTTACATCTTCCTCTGATTGCATCTTTTTTGATTCTCCCTCCTTCGATTGTTTCGGTGCTCCTGCACCCATCATCTCTTCTGATTTCTTGGGTTCGGCATCACCTTTTTCTAAAAAGGCTCTGTGATTGTTAAAAAATTCCTCTGCTTGAAATGGAGTATCTATTCTGTATCTTTTCGAGTCCCAGAAGATTAGTAATCCTTCTGGGACCAGCCATCTAAAATTCACTCACTTATTAAAGAGTTTCCTCGTTAAAAATTGATATTCTCTTCCCGCGTCTCTTGTCCTTCTGGGAATCTGTTTAAGAACTACAAGTTCTTTATCTTTATATTTCAGTGGTTGGTCTCTTATTGCTCTCAAGGTCTCATCACGTTTAAATCTTTTGAGAAATCTTACATGGACCTCCCTAGGAACTCTGTTTCTTCTTGCATAGCTTGAGTTGATTCTGAAAACCTGATCTATTTCTCTTTTCATTTGATCCATTTCCATTCCAAGCAATTCCGCTAATAATTCGCTCATCAACTCCAACAAATTCTCATCTTTCTCTTCTACAATATTTTGAAATCTTAGAAAGTGTGATGCATTATCCATCTCCATCACAGCCATGCTGTCCTCCAGTTCCACATTAGCTTGCACCAATCTCTGATTTTCCTCTTGCAAAGCTTCAATTTTCTGATCGACCACCACTGACTTATCTTCTATTTTTTGCATTCTTTGTTGAGTGTCTGCCATCGCCTGTTGAAAGGTTTCCATTTTTTATCCATTTTAAGAAGATCATTTTTCAAATCTTCATAAGTTTTTTCCAAATCTTTTTTCATTTCCATTTTCAGATCAATATTTTTGGTTTGAGCTGAAATTGCTTGGAATATCACTTGGGTGTCTTTCTGTTGGGATTCTTGTTGTAGAAAAGTAGTAATTGATTTCTGCGGAGCTGGACTCACTGAGGTTGAAGCGGGGGCCGAGGAACCCTTCCTCGCCCCTTTAGCTAAATTTGAAACACTCATCTTCTAATTGTTATACTTATTTGTAATCCACCAAAAAGCCTGATGGCTAATTATAATCCACCAGGTAGCCCGATGGCCAATTATAATCCAGTGCCCTCCTATTACCAGGAGACAAGGCCAAGTGTAGTTTAAGCAAAAAATTAAAACAAATCCTTTAGGGGAGTAGAAAAAACAATCTCAAAACCATCCAAAAAGGGAGCAGGAATAATAAAAAAATAGGGAAAAAATTTTTTTTTTAAAAAGGAAACAACCGAAGGAAAAAAACAATCTCAAAAAAGAAATAGTCAGGGCTTTTTTTCAGCCGGAACGCGGCGGAACCGCGTTCCGGCACCTTTTTCCGGGCCGGCCGCACCGGGCGCAACATCTGGGGGGGCGCGCTCGCACTCGCAGCTCTCTGCCCCTGCCTGGCTCACAACCGCGGCCATAGGGAGGCTCGGTCGGCGCGCCCCTGGCCCGTTTCCTAGGCGACCCTGCCNGCGGACTGGAGCAGAGGAGGGCGGGGTTTCCCACCAAGCGCGGGAAATAGGCTAAGGTTCGGAATAGGCAACTGCCTCTGAGGAGTCGGCTGATCACATGCCTCTGAGTGTCTGATGGGCTTTAAAGTTAACTCGAGCTCGGATGGCTGTCGCCGTCTCGGATTGCAAAACGTTGGGGAGAGAATCGTTGCCTTCTTGCATTCCTGTTCTCTAAAGGGGCGGTCCTAGGGTTTGATGAGGGCGTGGCCAGGTTTGGGTGGGGGCGTGGCCAGGGGAGGGAGGTGAGTTCCACCACCTTTTCTCTGAGAAAAAAAGCCCTGGAAATAGTAATAGATTTATCTCTAAAAGGTGAGATAGAAAAAAAAGAAATCAGACCCTCAAGAAAAGAAAAAAGAGGAGACTTCAAATAAACAGCCAAAAAAATAAAAAATAAAAGTTGTCAAGAGAAGATGAATAATATCCAAGTTATAGTCCAATTAAACTTTATCTGCAGCCAAAATGAAAAAAAAAGCCAAAAGAAAGAAAAAAAATCCCTGCTAATATTGGATATTATTGCTTTGACAAGATATGCAGAACTGTCTGGTATTTTTAGAGTTAATTCAGATGATGGGGGGGGGGGAGAAAGATAAGGACTGCGCGCAGGAAGGGAATGGAAGTGAATCTTTGCCCTCCAGCTTGATTGGAAAATGTGAATCATGACAGCAAAATAGGGGAGGGGAATAGCCTGGAATGTTATGTGCAAAGGAAGGGAAATTCAGATCTTGGCATCCATCCATGGTGTGCCGACACTCTGTTACACTGTAATAAAGGCTTTTAGGATAAACAATGCCTGGAAGTTCTTTGAAGTGTTTCATTAGTCAGAACTATGACATCATGCCAAGATCAACAAACTTTTCAAACCATTTAGGGGTCCTGGGCCCCAGTCGCCGTTCCGAAACTAAAGGGATGGGCTGATGAAGATTCGGGGAAGATCTCATTATGGAAGAAGAAAGATTGCCTGAGGCCAGCACCCCGGCAGCAGCAGCTTCCCCGGGGGGGGGGAGCAACAGCCAGCAAGCCAGGGGAGAAAGAACTCTGGCAGATCTCCCAGCTGGGAGCAAAGACTTCAAAAGCAGAATGGTGGAGAACTAACAAATCGCCTGCCACTCAATTTTTGGTGAGTCACTGGAAAGATTTCAAAACCCAGAGGTGAAAAGCAGAAATCAATTCCTGCAGAGAGGAGCCTATAGCCCTTCCATTGCAGATCAGAAAGCCTTTCAGATCCTGTCTTCCCCTACCAGGGACTCCAACCCTGAAGAGAGAGGGAATCCCAGTCTGAGGCCTCTGCACCAATGGGGAGATTGGGTTCCCCAGCGGGTAGATGGTCAACGACCTCTGAGCTTGCCGAAACTAATAGAGGCCTTGCAACAGATTGGGGTGGTGCAGAAGCCAGGAGATCAGCAGCTGGTGGGAGAACGACCACAGCAAGGAGATTGGCCACAGCCCCCGAACGTGCAACCCCTGGGCATAAATCTGCAATCAGAATGGGGCCAGCAGCAACAGCCACAGTGGGGGCCCCAACAGCCTATAATTGCACCACTTTTCAGAGCAACCTTCAATGGGGACCCAGAGAAGCTGGTTTTTTCCTCAACCAAGTGCGTTCTCATTTGAATTGCTGGGCCTATCTCTACCCGGACCCGGGGGCCATGATCGATGTGATTGCGTTCAGCCTAGAGGGAGAAGCATCCGAATGGCTGAACAATTTATATAATGAGCAAGCCCCCGAGTTGGAGGACCCCCACCTCTTCCTCCTAGGGCTGAGAGAAAGATTTGAGGATCCATCTATTGGTCTCAAAGCAAGAGAACAAATCCACAAAATAAAACAAGCCGGCAGGCCTGCCCTGGAGTACATGCGGGAATTTCGCAAGATAGCAGGTCGAATACAGGGGTGCCCTGAACAATCCCTAATCCATCACTTCATTGAGAGTTTAGACGATCACCTGTCTCAGGCCTGCATCTATCGACCAGTACCTGATCATCTGCAAGAATGGTACCAGGCAGCAGGGAAGCTAGACGTTCAGCTCACCCACTACAAGAAGCCTCCCCCACCTGAATCCGAGCAGCAGCCAGAGCAATCCGAACAGCAATCACCCCCACGAAAACCTTCAACTACTGCGATGGCTGACAGACCCAGACTACCTACAGGCCCGTCAATCAAGTATTTCCAGTGCGAACAGGAGGGACATCGAGCAGCAAACTGTCCAGTCCCCTACCCCCGACTACAGAGCAGACTTGAACCAGCAGTGAGAAGGAAACCTGCCCAGCGGCTAACGAGAGAAAAATCCAACCGGGTCACGCAAGAACCTGTTGCCCAGATTACACCCCCCACACAGGAGGACACCGGGACTCCGGGTGGACCCGCCCCTGCTCTACCCTCCTTTGACAGCGACGACGAAGGAGAGAACGACCTGATGGTGAGTCGACAAGTCCCGCCTTTTTCACTGCCTGCCAAACTTATAATCCCTAAGTCTGGGGCACAAATGGACTTAAACGTGCTAGTCGATTCTGGATGCACCCGATGCATTATTACTCTGCCGTTTGCCATGAAAATGGGCATACAGGCAAAACAGCTCTCCAAACCTCTTGTCACGCAATTAACTGAGCCCTTATGCCTAGAAATAGGTGTGCACTGAGAGTTTATTCGCTTCCTAGTGGCTCCAAAAATGACTGAGACTGTGATCCTAGGGCTAGCCTGGTTGGACAAATGGAAGCCATTTATCTGGTGGGAGAAAGGAATGAGAACTGTGAGACTACCTATAGGGCCTAAACCTCCCACCGATTAAACCGACATTGCGGGACACCTTAGGCCACCTTTTTCTCATTCCCATCTCCTTCTGAAGGAAGAATTTGAAACCCCCCCCCCCCATATTTTCCCTCTTCCATATATTGATCAAACAAGGAAAGGCCTCCAGAGACAGAAAAGACAAGCTGCTGAGTGAACTAGCTTAAAAAGGCACATTCC
>NW_015389451.1:0-9260 GCF_001527695.2 Protobothrops mucrosquamatus | reverse complement strand
CAGCTTTTGAGAATCTAAAAAGACTATTTGCTGCTGAACCAGTTCTAAAGCACCCCTGCCCAGGGGAGCCCTTTGTAATTCAAGCCGATGCCAGTGATATGGCAGTTGGAGCTCTATTACTGCAAAAGAACAAAAGTGGAATCCTGCAACCCTGCGCCTACACCTCTAAAAAATTTACTGAAAGCGAGCGGAGATGGGCAATCTTGGAGAAAGAGGCGTTTGTAATTGGGTGGGTGCTGTTAAACTGGCGACACTATCTGGAAGGGAGCAAGGTGCCTTTTGAAGTATGGACAGATAACAAAAACCTAGAGGCACTGAAAACTCCCCACAAATTGTCCCCAAAGCAAGTACGGTGGGCACAGTACTTTAACCGCTTCAACTTCACTCTAAAGTACATACCAGGAGGAAAAAACCTCCTAGCTGATGTGCTATCCCGTTTACCCCAATACAAAAGCGAACGTGAGGAAGTTAACGAGGCAATTATCTCCAATCCACAAACAAGAAAAAATTGAAGGAAACGATTGGTCCGTTAGTGGGGGAAAGTGGTAAGAAGGTGACTAGCAATATGGAGAAAGCAGAACTATTTAACTCGTTTTTTGCATCTGTCTTTACACAAAGAGAAAAAACAGACCAACCTATCAAAAATAGTGCCATAAAAAACAGTATAGAAACACAAGTTAAGATAGGCAAGAAAATGATAAGTGAGCACCTGTCCAGCATAAACGGGCACAATAACTCTATCATAGACGAGAATTACGTATCCATAGAGTCAAACAACACGTTGAAGTCTGTACTCAATATAGCGCCACGATACAAAGTCCAGTATACAATGGCAAATTCTATCAGAATCGTCAAGATAATAGAAGCCCAGTCTACCTCAATACCAACAAAGAGAAAAAATAACAGCTCTCAAAAGAAACCAGCATGGCTGCGTAAAGAACTCTCTGACAAATTGAAAGATAAAAACGACAAGTATAGAAAGTGGAAAGAGGGGCACATAACTAAATCAGAATATCAGCAAATAGCCGGAGCCTGCAAAGATGAAGTGAGGAAAGCCAAGGCTCAAAATGAACTAAGGCTTGCGACCAAAGTCAAAAATAACAAAAAAAGCTTCTTTCAACATGTAAAAAACAAGAAAAAAGTGAAGGAAACAATTGGTCCATTAGTGGGGGAAAGTGGTAAGAAGGTGACTAGCAATAGGGAGAAAGCAGAACTATTTAACTAGTTTTTTGCATCTGTCTTTACAGAAAGGGAAAAAACAGACCAACCTATCAAAAATAGTGCCATAAAAAACAGTATAGAAACACAAGTTAAGATAGGCAAGAAAATGATAAGTGAGCACCTGTCCAGCCTAGACGAGTTCAAATCACCAGGACCAGATGGATTACACCCCAAGGTTCTCAAGGAACTGGCAGATGTGATCTCAGAACCACTGAACTATATTTTNTGTCTAGTTTAACAAAGAGAAGGACGAGGGGGGACATGATAGCAGTGTTCCAATATCTCAGGGGCTGCCACAAAGAAGAGGGAGTCAAGCTATTCTCCAAGGTGCCTGAAGGCAGGACGAGAAGCAACGGGTGGAAACTGATCAAGGAGAGAAGCAACTTAGAACTAAGGAGAAACTTCCTGACAGTTAGAACAATTAATCAGTGGAACAACCTGCCTCCAGAAGCGGTGAATGCTCCAACACTGGAAGTTTTTAAGAAGAGACTGGACAGCCATTTGTCTGAAATGGTGTAGGGTTCCTGCCTGAGCAGGGGGTTGGACTCGATGACCTCCAAGGTCCCTTCCAACTTTATTATTATTATTAAGGCTACCACGAGTCAGAGAACATAGTTAACATACTGAATATAAACAGCTTGAGAGTAACCAGCGATATAATTGGCTGAACGTACACTAGCTGTCAATGATCCTTACCGGAACCGTGAGTTACGAAGGACACGAGGACAACTTCTACTCGGGTAGCAACGGTTTAATTCAAGATCAATGTTGACGTTAGCAGAGACCTGCAGCAATGAGGCTCTTTGCAATACAAAGTTTATGCTGGGAGCAATCGCCTCCCAGCGCTGCTTAAATACACTTCCCAAAGCTACCCCCACCCTCCACCCAATTAATTATCAACCACACCCCTGCCTAACAGACCACAACCCCACCTGTCCACCATCCTACAACCCCACCCTCCTATTACCCAACCAGCACCCGCCAGCAATTAAAAGAAACAGCTACTCTGTCTGGATCTTTCTTGAGACGCCCTGCCCGGCAATGCAATCTTTGGGCTACCGCCCATCAGCTGTTCGTCGGCTCGCCACCCACCAGCTGATCGGCGGCTCACTTTTATTCTGTGCAGGCTCAGCATTCCTTCTGCGCAGTCGCGGCATCCCAGGTCTTCCGGAACCGCCCGTCAGCTGTTTAGCGGCGAGAACGCTCGCCGAAGGAGCCGCGGCTCATGCCTTCAGGACGGTCGGCTTTAGCCTCTGTGCTGGCTCTCCCTTTTCGTGTGTCGAGCACGGGAGGGCTGGACACTAACGGCTCAACGGAAAATATATATAGCTTCTTCCCGGATGTAGGGCCCGGGTACAAGATCATCGAGAAACCAGCTAACTTGATATACCTTCCGATCATCATGAGCAGGATTTCAGCGATGGAAACAAAGCTCGTTGTTCAAGACAGGAAACTCAACCTACACGGCAAAGAGCTATCCATAAGGTTTCACATAAGAGAAGTTTAATATTTTACACATATAAAATGAGTCGAAACATAAACATGAAAGTAAATGTTAGCGAAGGGCAAAAGGACAAGATCAAAAGCACTATTCAATCAGGATCGGCTGTGTCTATTCGCCTATCGCATACAGATTTGACAGGAGAGCACATGTTGGCATTAACTCAAGTGCAAGTTAACAAACTGGCAAAGGCGTACCAAAGCAGCATATGAACAACGATTAAAATGTCTAAAACACAGCTAGTGCACAACGCAAAAGTTGAGGGAGGATTTATTGGAGCTATTTTACCTATGCTAGCTACCACGGGCAAGTTCCTTCTATCAAGCATTTTACCGTCACTCGCTACTGGGGCGTTAACGGGTATAGGAGCTGGCAGCGGCAGTAAACGTGTCAACGGATCTGCAATTTACATCAAAAAGGGAGGTTCTGTATGTAAGTTTGTCCCGCACGGTTCTGGATTGTATCTTCGACTGTACCAGAAGGGATAGGGAATAACGGGCGATGGACTGTACCTCAAATCTGGGAGCGGCAGTTTTCCAGTTACTGCTTCTGGATTGATCACCAGCGAGTCCCAAATTTCAAGAGCTATTTCGAACGTGCTGCTGATAGGACCGTTGCTTTCAATGATAATTTAAAAAATATTAATAAAATGCCGATACACGAGTTTATTCATAAAAACAAATGCCTGCCACTGACCCAGATCAGATGGTGACCGCACGAAGGTCTCACGCATCAGCCGAGTCAAACGGGCGATGGGAGATTTTTACGCAGCAGCCATTATCGATTCAGCCTAGATCGGTAGTTACTCTATCGCTAATTATAACAATTCAAAACAACTCAGACGTCACAGTAAACATTGCCGCGGGTGATTCTTTATATTTTGTTTTTCACCAGTAAATAAAAAGGTATGGAGTATAATAAAGACTGTACTAAAATTTACCCGGCTCTTCCATCTGCTCCAGAAGGAGAAGTACACATTGTTGAAGGAACGGCTCACACGTACAGGCTTCAAAAGATTAATGAAATCCAAAAAGAGATCGCGACCAAGAGAAGTGCACTTCTTTATCAAAAAGTATCACAGAGCGGTTAAAGTTATTGATGGAGTAGACAACGCACTTGTTGTAGCTTCCACGGGTCTAGGAGTAGCAGGAAATGGATTTTTAAGCACGGCGGTTGGTGCAGCGATAGCGGTAGAGGGTGTTGCCTTAGGAACAGGTTTGTTGTCAATTATAGGACGCCAGGTCAACAAAAAGCTATCCATGAAAGTGGAGAAACACGAAAAGATCAAAACACTCGCAGACACAAAGCTAAACATGATAAGTGACCACATTCCCAAAGCATTAAAGGACGGTCAAATTTCAGAAGAGGAATACTCTCTCATCCTGAGTGAGCTCGAAAAATTTAACCAAATAAAGGAAGAAATCAGGACTAAAATCAAAATAGGCATCAATGAGGAGGCAAAACAATCGCTTATCGCCAAAGGACGCGAAGACGCAATAGAATCTTTTCAAAACATGTTTAGTAAATCACAAAAGATGTTAAACACGTGTTGACATTGGATGTTGGACGTTGGACATTAAAACTATATTTAAAACAACGTGGGACATTGAAACATTATGTTACTTACTTAAAAATGTTCTTAGATATATCAGATCCGTCAAAGAGATACTTTATCATGGAGGAGTTTCTAAACACAAAGAGGAACGTTCAACAAAAAAATTTATCTGAAAGATTAGGCGATATTGGGTTACAGAGAGAGCTAGCAAAGCTTTCCAAACGCATAACCAAGTTGCAATCGGCTCAAGCAGCATCGCTGATGAATGCTTTAACATCGACGGCGCTTTCGGCGGTAACATTTCCTAACTATCCTAGCATACAAGCAGAAATGGATGAAGAAAGCAGATTAATAATAAGACTGACGGCCGCCCATTACCTGAGATTGATGACGAGCAAAACGGCAACGGATAAAACATTTGGGTTGTACAACAGAGACGGAAAGTTTTACATCGGCAACGCTGAAGTTGTTATTTCGGGGGACGATATCATTGTTGGATCAAACACCTATCAAGGCACACCAGGATTATGGGAATTAATAACATCAAAGAGTCCAGACAGAGGAGTATACACTTCAGAAGACCTTGAAAACTACAAGGACAGTTTACTTAAAACTAATGCCATCGTCAATCCATCCACTGGACAGGTTAACTCTAGTGTCAATGCTGCTAACATTGGATGTTCTTGCTTTGACAACATATGGAGATGCAGCCTTTTTCTTCTTTATACTTTACTCTTAGAATTAGATGATACTGGGGGAGGAGGAGTAATGTGATGGGAGTTAGTTAGACATAACAATATTGTAATAGTGTGTGAATTCAGTGCTTTTGAAATAAGAGATGATAAGAAATGGTGGGTTGGAGTAAAGTAGGGAAAGCTGGCATTTCAAACTAATTGGAGAATGTGATTTATGAGTGTTAATTAGAGGAGGGAATTGTGCTTTGATACTATGTGCTCAGGGGAGGGTAATTCAGATTCTGGCTTCAACTATGTTAATGCCGAAGCTATGCTACTCCAATAAAGATTCTTTAAGGTAAACAATGCCTTGAAGTTCTTTGAAGAGTTTCATCTGTCGGAACCATGACATTAAGCCAAAATCTACAAACTTTCCAAACTATCTAGGGGTCCCGAGCCCCAGTCGCTGTCCCTAGACTTGAGGGATAAGCTGACAAAGATTCGGGGAAGATTTCATCATGGAGAAAGAGGGATTGCCTGAAGCCAGCACCCCGGCAGCAACTGCTACCCCAGGGGGGGAAGCGACAGCCAGCAAGCTGGTGGAGAAGGAGCTTTTGCAGGCCTCCCAGCTGAGTGCAAAACCCAAGCAGCTAGGAGAGCTGATCTGGTCATCAGATTGGGCCCAGCCCAGTGGAGACTCCAGACGCCTCGAGACGGCCTTGCCACCCTCAAGGGCTTCAAAGGCAGATGAGGTTGAACTACCACGAAGGGATTCCCACATATTGCATTCCCCAGACCGGTGGAGAGTTACCAGATCATCTGCCACTGAGGACTCGGGTGAGTGAAATACCTGTCTGAAGCTCATAGTCGGTGGAAAAATTTGAAGAGCTAGAAATGAGGAGCAGAGATCACCTCCTGCTGAGAGAAGCCCCCAGCACCTCCTTTGCAGATCAGACAGCCTTCCAGCCCCTTAGGTCCCCTGCCAGGGCCTCCAGCCCAACAGACAGAGACAGCTCCAGTTGCCGCCCCAGACTGGCGTGCATATCGATCACCCACTCTGGGCTCCCTGCAGCAATGGGGAATAGAGCAGCCCCTGCAGGTGGGAAATCAGCAATCTCTGAGCCTGCAGCAGCTAATAGAGGCCTTGCAACAACTGGGGGTGATGCAGAGGCCAGAAGATCAGCAACTGGTAGGAGTACAGCCGCAAAAAGGGGGATGGTCGCCACCCCCTAACATAAAGTAACCACTGAGGGGCCCGCAGATGATGGAGTTCCAACAACAACCCCCTCCAAGGCCGCAGGGGGCCCTACAGCAGTTGAGGATGCCACACCTCCCAGCAGACCAACAGCAGGGGGAATGGCAACAGCCCCCAAATGTGCCACCCCTGGGAATGCAGCAGCAGCCAGGGTGGGGGCCCCAGCAGCAACTGGGGGTGCAACAGCCATGGTGGGGAGCCCAGCAGCCAATTATTGCTCCACCTTTCAGAGCAACCTTCGATGGGGACCCGGAAAAGCTGATTTTTTTTCTCAACCAAGTGTGCTCTCATTTGAACCGCTGAGCCTATCTCTACCCGGACTCAGCCGCTATGGTCGATGTGATTGCGTCCAGCTTAGAGGGAGAGGCATCCGAATGGCTGAACAAGTTATATAATGAGCAAGCCCCTGAATTGGAGGACCCCCACCTCTTCCTCCTAGGACTGAGAGAAAGATTTGAGGACCTATCCATTGCCCTCAAAGCAGAACAAATCCATAAGATAAAACAAGCCGGCAGGCCTGCCCTGGAGTACATACAAGAGTTTCGCAAGTTAGCCAGTCGGATAGAGAGGTGACCTGAGCAGTCCATAGTCCGTCACTTCAGGGAAGGGTTGGACGATCACCTCTCTCAGGCATGCATCTATCGAGCAGTACCTGATCAGCTGCAAGAATGGTACCAGGCAGTGGTAAGACTAGATGTTCAGCTTGCCTGCTATAAGAAGCCTCCCCCCACCTGCAGCCGAGCAACCCAAATGGAAACCCCCCCCCCCAAAAAAAACTTCCAATTGCTGCGACTGCTGAAGGACCCAGGCCACCTGCAGGCCCGCCAATCAAGTGCTTCCGATGCAGACAGCAGGAACATCGAGCAGCGAATTGCCCAGTCCCCTACTCCCAACAGCAGAGTAGACCGGGACCAGCAGCAAGAAAGAAACCTACCCAGCAGCCAACGATAGAGAAATCCAACTGGATCACACAGGAACCTGTTGCCCAAGTCACATCCCCCACGCAGGAGGACACCGGGACTAAGGCTGGATCCACCGCCACTTTACCCTCTTTCGACAGCGACGACGGAGAGAATGACTCGATGGTGAGTCAACACGTCCCATCTTTCTCACTGCCTGCCAAACTCATAATCCCTAAGTCGGGAGAACAGGCAGATTTAAAAGTGCTAGTCGATTCCGGATGCTCCCGGTGCATCATTAGCTTGCCATTTGCCATGAAAATGGGCATACAAGCAAAGCTGCTCTCCAAACCCGTGATGTTTGAGCAAGCTGATGGCTCCCTGATGGGAGGGACTTTAGTCAGCAAATTAACTGAGCCCCTACGCTTAGAAATAGGTGAGCACTGGGAGTTCATTCGCTTCCTCGCAGCTCCAAAACGGACTGAGACTTTGATCCTAGGATTAGCCTGGTTGGACAAATGGAAGCCATTTATCTGGTGGGAGAAGGGAATGAGAAATGTGAGGCTACCTATAGGGCCCAAGCCCCCTATTGATTCAACAGACGTTAAAGGAAACTTTAGCCCACCCAATGAGCGACCGCACGTGGCTGCCTCATCACCACCAGGCGAGCCACTCATCCCCAGCGAGTACCGAGACCTGGCGGAGGCATTTAGTCAGAAGGAATGCAACACCCTGCCTCCCCACTGACCCAATGATTGTTCAATCGAACTGTTACCAGGAGCCAAGCTCCCACGACTGAGAATGTACGCTATGTCCCCCCTCGAAATGGAGGAGATGCAGTGATACATGGACAAAAACCTAAAGAGGGGGTTCATTGAACGGGCCAAGTCTGCTGTGGGAGCCCCTGTGTTGTTTAGAGAAAAAAAAGATGGGTCTCTTCATCTCTACGTAGACTATAAATCTCTGAACGCAGTGAGTGTGGAAAATAAATACCCCTCCCCCTCCTAAAGGACTTATTAACCCACCTGGCTAAGGGGAGTGTCTTCACTAAATTAGACCTGAGAGAAGCATATTACCGGGTGAGAATAAAAGAGGGAAACGAGTGGAAAACTGCCTTCAACTGCCCCTTGGGAAGCTATCAGTTCAAAGTCATGCCATTTGGGCTACAGGGGGCCCCAGCCGTATTCATGCAATTGATTAATGAGACCCTACATGATCATTTATACAAGGGGATTCTGGTGTATCTTGATGACATCCTGATATACAGCACAAATATGACTGATCATATAAAGCTGGTGAGAGAAGTGTTAAAGAAACTATTGAATGCCAAGCTTTATGTCTAACTGTCAAAATGTGAATTTTACTAGACCCGATTAGATTATCTTAGCTATAGAATTTCCAACAAGGGCATTGAAATGGTGAAAGCTGTAATTGAATGGCAGCCCCCAAGGACCCACAAACAGCTCCAGAGTTTCCTAGGTTTTGCCAACCTTTACCATCAATTCATCCCCTCCTTTGCTGGAATTGCCCTACCCCTTACAGAACTACTCAAAACAGGCAAAGGAGGAGGAAAGCCATGACTGGACCAACCACTAGCATGGACGATGAGCTGTCATGGTTCCGACTAATGAAACACTTCAAAGAACTTCCAGGCATTTTATCCTAAAAGGTCTTTTTATTTATGTGACAAATTGTTGGCACGGCATGATAAAAGGGATGCTAAGATTTGAAATCTCCACCCACCGAGTAGTTATTTTTGCTAGCATTTCCCCTCCCTTATTTTGCTGTCATGATTTACGTTCTCCAATTAGTTTGAAGGGCAAAGGTTATCTTCCGTTCCCTTTCGCGGGCTTTTCTCTCCTCCCTCCCTTAACTGAATTAACTCTAAAAGTACCAGACAGTTCTGCATATTTTGTCAAAGCAAGAATATTCAACATTAGCAGCATTGACATCTGGCCCCCCTTACAAAAAGGACAGATCCTGTAATGTAAACAAAAGCATATGTTAATGACTAGTTTTCGGTTTGTTGGGGTATTTCGCATGAAACCTTTTGACGAGCCTGTCAGCTTTCACCTCACTGGATTTCACCCAGGTGGCTTCAGACAACGGGTATCCCTTCCATTGTACTAGGTACTGCAATTTCCCTTTAAAAATT